>NW_018408528.1:255718-287341 GCF_002113885.1 Mizuhopecten yessoensis
TTGGGGGATAGGACAAATACCCTGAAGGGGAGATCACTGTACTTGTTGTGGGATAGGACAAATACCCTGAAGGGGAGATCACTGTACTTGTTGGGGGATTGAACAAATAAGCTGTAGGGGAGATTACTGTACTTGTTGGGGGATAGGACAAATACCCTGAAGGGGAGATCACTGTACCAATTGGGGGATAGGACAAATACCCTGTAGGTGAGATCACTGTACTTGTTGGGGGATTGAACAAATAAGCTGTAGGGGAGATTACTATACTTGTTGGGGGATAGGACAAATAACCTGAAGGGGAGATCACTGTACCAATTGGGGGATAGGACAAATACCCTGTAGGGGAGCTCACTGTACTTATAGGGGGATAGAACAAATAACCTGTAGGAGATCACTGTACCAATTGGGGGATAAGACAAATAACCTGTAGGGGAGATCACTGTACCTATTGGGGGATAGGACAAATAACCTGAAGGGGAGAAGGGGAGATCACTGTACTTGTTGGGGGATTGAACAAATAACCTGTAGGGGAGATCACTGTACTTGTTGGGGGATAGGACAAATACCCTGTAGGGGAGATCACTGTACTTATTGGGGGATAGAACAAATACCCTGTAGGGGAGATCACTGTACTTATAGGGGGATAGAACAAATAACCTGAAGGGGAGATCACTGTACTCATTTAGGGATAGGACAAATAACCTGTTGGGGAGATCACTGTTCTTATTTGGGGATAGGACAAATAACCTGAAGGGGAGATCACTGTACTTATAGTGGGATAGAACAAATAAGCTGTAGGGGAGATCACTGTACTTATTGGGGGGTAGGACAAATAAGCTGTAGGGGAGATCACTGTACTTATTGGGGGATAGGATAAATAAGCTGTAGGGGAGATCACTACTTATTGGGGGATAGGACAAATACCCTGTAGGGGGGATCATTGTACTTAATGGGGGTTAGAACAAATACCCTGTTGGGGAGATCACTGTACTAATTGGAGGATAGGACAAATAAGCTGTAGGGGAGATCACTTTACTTATAGCGAGTAGGACAAATACCCTGTAGGTGCGATCACTGTACTTATTTGGGGATAGGACAAATAACCTGATGGGGAGATTACTGTACTTGTTGGGGGATAGGACAAAGAACTTGAAGGGGAGATCACTGTACTTGTTGGGGGATAGAACAAACAACCTGAAGGGGAGATCACTGTACTTATTGGGGGATAGGACAAATAACCTGTACGGGAGATCACTGTACTTATTGGGGGGTAGGACAAATAACCTGAAGGGGAGATCACTGTACTTATTGGGGGATAGGACAAATAACCTGAAGGGGAGATCACTGTACTTGTTGGGGGATAGGAAAAATAACCAGTAGGGGAGATCACTGTACTTATTTGGGGAAAGGACAAATAACCTGAAGTGGAGATCACTGTTCTTATTGGGGGATAGGACAAATCAGCTGTAGGGGAGATCACTGTACTTGTTGGGGGATAGGACAAATAACCAGTAGGGGAGATCACTGTACTTATTTGGGGATAGGACAAATAACCTGAAGTGGAGATCACTGTTCTTATTGGGGGATAGGACAAATCAGCTGTAGGGGAGATCACTGTACTTGTTGGGGGATAGGACAAATACCCTGAAGGGGAGATCACTGTACTTATAGGGGGATAGAACAAATAACCTGAAGGGGAGATCACTGTACTTATTTGGGGATAGGACAAATACCCTGAAGGGGAGATCACTGTACTTATAGGGGGATAGAACAAATAACCTGAAGGGGAGATCACTGTACTTATTGGGTGATAGGACAAATACCCTGTAGGGGAGATCACTGTACTTATTGGGGCATAGGACAAAAAACCTGTAGGGGAGATCACTGTACTTATTGGGGGATAGGACAAATAACCTGTAGGGGAGATCACTGTACTCATTGGGGGAAAGGACAAATACCCTGTTGGGGAGATCACTGTACTTATAGGGGGATAGAACAAATAACCTGAAGGGGTAATCACTGTACTCATTTGGGGATAGGACAAATAACCTGTTGGAGAGATCACTGTACTTATTGGCGGATAGGACAAATAACCTGAAGGGGAGATCACTGTACTTATAGGGGGATCGAACAAATAAGCTGTAGGGGAGATCACTGTACTTATTGGGGGATAGGACAAATACCCTTTAGGGGAGATCACTGTACTTATTGGGGGATAGAACAAATACCCTGTAGGGGAGAACACTGTACTTATTGGGGGATAGGGCAAATAACCTGTTGGGGAGATCACTGTACTTATTGGGGGATAGGACAAATAACCTGAAGGGGAGATCACTGTACTTATAGGGGGATAGAACAAATAACCTGTAGGAGATCACTGTACCAATTGGGGGATAAGACAAATAACCTGTAGGGGAGATCACTGTACCTATTGGGGGATAGGACAAATAACCTGAAGGGGAGATCACTGTACTTATAGGGGGAAAGAACAAATAACCTTTTTATCATGTAGGGGAAATGACTATGTACTTTGGATGACATCCAACAGTCTGTAAAACTTGGGAACAGTACCGAAAATCTCAAATATGTAGGGGAGATCACTCCATGTACTTGGGAGGACACCAAGAATCTGTTAATCTGCAGGGGGAGATCACTCTATATACTTGGAGGACACCAAGAATCTGTTAATCTGAAGGGGACGATCACTCTATGTACTTGGGAGAACACCAGGAATCTGTTAACCGGAAGGGGGAAATCAATCTATGTTCATGGAAATGACAAAAACAAGCTTTAAATTTGAAGGGGAGATCAGTCTATGTACTTGGAAAGGACACCAACAAGCTTTGAAAAGGAGATACTTCTATAGACATGCAAATGGCCTGACAATATATAAAGCTGTAGGGGAGATTACTAGATCTTTATACTGGCGGATGACACCAACAACCTGAAGGGTAATAACTTAATGTATCATGAAATGATTCCAACAATATTTAAACATGCAGGACAGATAACCATCAACCTGTTAACCAGTTAGAGAGATCGCAGCTGTAAACATGTAAGGGAGATAACTTACACTAACAACTTGTAAACCAGTTAGAGAGATCCCAGCTGTAAACATGTAAGAGAGATAACGGACACCAACAACCTGTAAACCAGTTAAAAATATCCCAGCTGTAAACATGTTAGGGAGATAACGGACACCAACATCCTGTAAACCAGTTTGAGATATCCCAGCTTTAAACATGTAAGGGAGATAACGGACACCAACATCCTGTAAACCAGTTAGAGATATCCCAGCTGTAAACATGTAAGGGAGATAACTTACACCAACACCCTGTAAACCAGTAAGAAAGATCCCAGCTGTAAACCAGTTAGAGAGATCCCAGCTGTAAACATGTAAGGGAGATAACTTACGCTAACAACCTGTAAACCAGTTAGAGAGATCCCAGCTGTAAACATGTAAGGGAGATAACAGACACCAACATCCTGTAAACTAGTTAGAGATATTCCAGCTGTAAACCTGTGAGGGAGATAATGGACACCAACATCCTGTAAACCAGTTAAAAAGATCCCAGCTGTAAACATGTAAGGGAGATAACTTACACTAACATCCTGTAAACCAGTTAGAGAGTAAACATGTAAGGGAGATAACGGACACCAACAACCTGTAAACCAGTTAAAAATATCCCAGCTGTAAACATGTTAGGGAGATAACGGACACCAACATCCTGTAAACCAGTTAGAGAGATCCCAGCTGTAAACATGTAAGGGAGATAATGGACACCAACAACCTGTAAACCAGTTAAAGAGATCCCAGCTGTAAACATGTAAGGGAGATAATGGACACCAACAACCTGTAAACCAGTTAAAGAGATCCCAGCTGTAAACATGTAAGGGAGATAACTTACACTAACATCCTGTAAACCAGTTAGAGAGTAAACATGTAAGGGAGATAACGGACACCAACATCCTGTAAACCAGTTAGAGAGATCCCAGCTGTAAACATGTAAGGGAGATAATGGACACCAACAACCTGTAAACCAGTTAAAGAGATCCCAGCTGTAAACATGTAAAAGAGATAACTTACACCAACAACCTGTAAACCAGTTAGAGAGTAAACCTGTAAGGGAGATAACGGACACCAACATCCTGTAAACCAGTTAGAAAGATCCCAGCTGTAAACATGTAAGGGAGATAACTTACACTAACAACCTGTAAACCAGTTAGAGAGTAAACATGTAAGGGAGATTAGGGACACCAACATAGAGATCCCAGCTGTAAATGAGTAAGGGAGATAACTTACACTAACAACCTGTAAACCAGTTAGAGAGTAAGGGAGATAACTGGCACCGACAACCTGTTAGTACATAAATGATGTAAGCATGTTTTTCATCTTTGTGCCTTTAATACATATAAAGGTTATAAATAGGAGGTCCTAAGAAACACAACTAAAATATCATCCCGCATTGTGAAATTTGGTGATTTTGTTAAATTTCAGGTCAAATGATATAATTAGTACGTAACCCGACAGTCCTCAAATTTTTAAAAAAAGCGCAAAGCTGTGGCAGTGTGAGATGAATGGTGTAGACCCTTTTGGCCTCTTGTCCTATATAATAGCTGCAGTATCTGGTCAGAAATGACTGGGGAGGTTGTATATCACGGTTGTAGCTGTTTGAGGATTATACTGCGACTGAAGTCAGTGATATCAATTTAAGTTTAGGCCGTTGTAATGATAGAAATTGCTTTAGATTGGGCTCAAATTAACAACTGCTAATTGAGATACTCTATGAATTTTAGAGCCAGGTGAACGATTTCCAAGAAATCATTTTATTTTATTTTTGATACAAAAAAATGGGTAATCATAATGAGAGTTTTGATTGGTTTTGTAACAGATAACTCCCTCAGTGGTTTGTTCAAAATCATTTAATTGCAACTTTTGCATTTAATGCAGGAGATGTTGAATCTTGTGGAATTAGTTACTATTACATCCCTTTAAAGAAGCACATATTCCACCTATAAGAAAATCATGCAACACATCTGTTAACTTTGTGTAGGCCTGGAAGTAATTGATTTGTCTATTATATAAATCGCTGATCGTAACAATTTGTTTATTACATGACGAACTGGTAGTAACAAATTTGTTTATTGCATAAAAATTGGGATAGTAACAGATTTGTTTATTATCTATATAGCTGATAGTAACAGATTTGTTTATTATCTATATAGCTGATAGTGACAGATTTGTTTATTATCTATAAAGCTGATAGTAACAGATTTGTTTATTATCTAGATCTATATAGCTGATAGTAACAGATTTGTTTCTTATCTATATAGCTGATAGTAACAGATTTGTTTATTATCTATAAAGCTGATAGTGACAGATTTGTTTATTATCTATATAGCTGATAGTGACAGATTTGTTTATTATATATATAGCTGATAGTTACAGATTTGTTTATTATATATATAGCTGATAGTTATAGATTTGTTTATTATATATATAGCTGATAGTTATAGATTTGTTTATTATATATATAGCTGATAGTTATAGATTTGTTTATTATATATATAGCTGATAGTTATAGATTTGTTTATTATATATATAGCTGATAGTTATAGATTTGTTTATTATATATATAGCTGATAGTTACAGATTTGTTTATAATCTATATAGCTGATAGTGACAGATTTGTTTATTATATATAAAGCTGATAGTGACAGATTTGTTTATTACCTATATAGCTGATAGTAACAGATTTGTTTATTATCTATATAGCTGATAGTGACAGATTTGTTTATTATCTATATAGCTGATAGTAACAGATTTGTTTATTATCTATAAAGCTGATAGTAACAGATTTGTTTATTATATATATAGCTGATAGTGACAGATTTGTTTATTATCTATAAAGCTTATAGTGACAGATTTGTTTATTATCTATAAAGCTTATAGTGACAGATTTGTTTATTATCTATAAAGCTGATAGTAACAGATTTGTTTATTATATATATAGCTGATAGTAACAGATTTGTTTATTATCTATAAAGCTGATAGTAACAGATTTGTTTATTATATATATAGCTGATAGTTACAGATTTGTTTATAATCTATATAGCTAATAGTGACAGATTTGTTTATTTTATATAAAGCTGATAGTGACAGATTTGTTTATTATATATATAGCTGATAGTGACAGATTTGTTTATTATATATATAGCTGATAGTTACGGATTTGTTTATTATCTACATAGCTGATAGTGACAGCTTTGTTTATTATCTATAAAGCTGATAGTGACAGATTTGGTTATTATATATATAGCTGATAGTTACAGATTTGTTTATTATATATATAGCTGATAGTTACAGATTTGTTTATTATCTACATAGCTGATAGTGACAGATTTGTTTATTATCTATAAAGCTGATAGTGACAGATTTGTTTATTATATATATAGCTGATAGTAACAGATTTGTTTATTATCTATATAGCTGATAGTAACAGATTTGTTTATTATATATATAGCTGATAGTGACAGATTTGTTTATTATCTATAAAGCTGATAGTAACAGATTTGTTTATTATATATATAGCTGATAGTAACAGATTTGTTTATTATCTATATAGCTGATAGTAACAGATTTGTTTATTATATATATAGCTGATAGTGACAGATTTGTTTATTATCTATAAAGCTGATAGTAACAGATTTGTTTATTATATATATAGCTGATAGTAACAGATTTGTTTATTATATATATAGCTGATAGTGACGGATTTGTTTTTCATCTACACCAAAGTGCAAGTGAGCTTATGTCATGGCTCGGCATCTGTCGCCCGTCGTCCGTTGTCGTCCCTCAACTTTTTACTTAAACGACTGAAGAACGGACAGGCCAAGAGTCATGATATCTGGCTAAAAGCTTCCTTGGAAAGAGCTCGACAAAGTTTGAGAACAAAAATGACCTTGACCTTCTTTCAAGGTCACAGGGGTCAAATATGTCAAACACTTCAAAAAACTTCTTTTGAAGACCTGAATTGTATAAAATCATAATAATCGGCTGGTGGCTTCCTGGGATAGAGCCAAACAAAGTTTGAGAATGAAATTGACCTTGACCTACTTTCAAGGTCACAGGGGTCAAATATATCAAACGCTTCAAACGATTTCTTCTTAAGAACTGATGGGTATAGAATTCTCATATTTGACTCGTAGCTTCTTGGGGTGGAGCCTGACTTAGTTTGCGAGTGAAAATTACCTTGACATACTATCAATGTCACAGGGGTCAATATGTCAAAAACAACAAACGACACATGAATAATCGAAAACCGACAAAGTTTGCAATTAAATAAATGTAGTACAGTATAATATTTGATGAGAATATTTTGCTATGACTGCTTAAATATCAAGGTTAGTGATACAGGCCCTATGGGCCTCTTGTTTAACCCTATTATTATTTATATGGAAATTAATCTGTAAAATTTGCTTAAATCATAACAGGAGACTATTTCTTAGAACAGAAAAAATGTACAGCTTTGAAAATCTTCAAATCATAACGAGGACAACATATGATACCCAATGTTAGAATTTTGTTCTGTAGATTTGGTCTATTGTCTGATAGAAATAAAATATCAAATAATAGAATGTTCTCTTATAGATATAAATGCCTAATATTAGATGTTTTCCTACTTCATATTTGAATGTTTTTCAATAGAAATAGATACCTGATATAAAAATGTTGACCAATAGAAATAAAAAATTAATGATAAATGTTGTCTTATAGAAATCAAATACCTAATATAAGGATGTTGTCCTATAAAATAGAAATAAAAAACTCAAATTTGTTTTATTATCTAATACAAATAAAATATTAAATACTATTTGTATGTTGTCCAATTGATATAAAATACCAAATATTAAAAGGAGTTTCAATAGAAATAGTGTCGAATAAACACTAAAAAATATTTTTTATGGTTTGTTGGCTAATTGAAATAAAATACCTAATATCAGTTTGTTATTTATAAGATATCATAAATTGTATTAGAACTTTGGCCTGTTGAATTAAAATACATTATACTAGTTGGTTATTTTATATTAAATGTAAGAACATAGTATTTTATCTCTCTGTGACCAAGTTTAATCAAACTGGAAATTATTACCTGTAACTTTAGTAAGTATTGTAATCAATGGGAAAATATTGCGGGACATAGTTTCAGCAGGGGTCTTTAGCATCTGTTAAATAATTATTTATTAAATTTTACAGCATCACACTGATCATTATCTCCCAGGACGATATTGCTGATGACTGTCACATGACTAACTTGCTCAAGTTCATCCACCAATCGCTGGTCCTGTTACTTGGAAAGGAAGAAGTGCAGAACATCGACAAAAATGTAGAAAAATTCAAACGGGAGGTGAAGGTTGGTAGATTTACTGGAATGCGAATAACAATCTGAGTATTATAGTTTGGGCTATCTTATTCTGAAGGCCATTTATCTCTTAAGCTACTGTAAATGTACTTCCTTTAATCGTCCTATTTTAGCGCTATTCACACTTCAGATATAATGCTAAAATATGATTGCATTTTAACTTTCTGTGAATTATTTTCTATCATATTTTGTGGGTGCCCCAACTCACCAATGGGCTAATATGTTAAAATTCTGTGATGCGCGAAAGTAAAAAGGCTTACAGGATTGACTGACAGGGCTTTATGTCCTTCTGACGTTTATTGCCGAACCTAGGACAAAACTTACAGCATTTTATTAGGTCACCTGAGCTTTAGCTCAAGTGACCTATTGCTATCCGTTTTCGTCCGTCGTCGTCCGTCGTCCGTCGTCCGTCGTCCGTCGTCCGTCGTCCGTCGTCCGTTAACATTTTACGTTTCAAACTTAAAGTCAAGTTCTGCTGGGCCGATTGAACTAAAAGTTGGTAGGAATGATCGCCTCATGGTCCTGACAAAGTGTTGTTATTTTTCGGGTCAATCAGAAATACAATTTGGCTGCCATGGCCGCTATTTTGCTACTAAGTTCTAATAGGCCGATCTCACTTAAAATTGGTATAGGAATGATCAGCTCATGGTCCTGACAAAGTTAAGTTAACATTATACTATTTTTTACTCAAATTGGTACATATTTCAACAACAAAAATAAATACTGTAGACTCAGGTGACCGATAAGGCCCATGGGCCTCTTGTCTATAAATATATCTAGTTTCTAGAGCTATCCAATTTCTTAAGCTATCTTATTTCTAAGACTCCCTTATTTCCAAAGCTATTTCATTTCTAAGACTAGCTTATTTCTAAAGCTATATTATTTCTAATACTCCTTTATTTCTAAAGGTATCCAATTTCTTACTAACTTACTGCCTATTACACCCGGTGGCATTTAGGGCAGCAACGAAGTTCCTCCACACCTGTCGATCCTTTGCTAATCACTTGATAGTTCCCCAGCTGTGATCCATGTCACTGAGCTCTATTTCCACCGTGCATCGCCATGTGATTTTGGGGCGACCTCTCTTCTGTTTACCTTCAGGAGTCCAGTGTACTGCAACCTTTGTGATGGAGTCACCTTCCTTCCTTAACACATGTCCAATCCACCTCCAGCGTCTCTTCCTGATTATGTCTCTCATACTATCCTTGTTGCACTGTCTCATCAGTTCATCTTTGCAGATTACCCTTGGCCAGAAAATCTTCAGTATTTTTCTCAGTCTGGTTGTGTGAAATGTTGACAATTTCAACAAGTCTTCCTCTGTCATCCGCCAACATTCCGAACCATATACAAGTGTTGATAGCATGCAGCTCTGGTATATACGCAGCTTGGTTCTGGTGCTGTACTGTGCTGATTTCCACACTTCTCTGAGGCCTTGTTGAATCTGTTAGTGATGTCCTTGCTAGCTCCTCCATCCTTGCTGATTGTGCTTCCTAGGTAGGTGAATGTATCTTTGCTCGTGAGGTCGGTATTCCCTATACGTACTGGTGATGGTGCTTGCACATTGAGGGTTATTACTTCAGTCTTCCTTTGGTTGATCTTGAGTCCAACTTGTTGACTGAAGTTGATGAGACAGGTTGTCTTCTCCTGGATGTGTTGGTATAAATGAGACATCAGAGCAATGTCATCTGCGAAATCCAGATCCTTTAGCGCTGAGAAGGGTGTCCAACGTCTTCCATTGTCCTCCTCATGACCCAGTCTATGACAATGTTAAACAGGATAGAGGACATGGCACACCATTGCCGCACTCCAGTCTTGACTTTGAATCTGAGGTTGCTGTTTCCAACTCTACATGTGAAGGGTATAAAAACGTCTGATGACATTAACCATCTTAAGTGGTACCCTGTGCGTACACATGATTCCCCAGAGGCTGTCTCGATGAATACTGTGGAAGGCTTTCTCATAATCATTGAAGTTTATGTAGAGTTGTCGTTGACGTTCTTAACACTGCTTGATGATGTTTCTGAGTGCAAAAATTTGGTCAGTACATCCTCTTCCCTTTCTAAATCCAGCATGTTCCTTCCTCAGCAGCGTGTCTATTCCATCTGTTATCCGCCTTACAATGATTTTACACAAAACTTGCTGGGTATCTTCTTTTTAGTTCCCTGTCTCCCTATGGAGAATGGGGCCATGAACAAGTCCTCTCCATTTTGTCCTGTCTCGTGCATCTCTGGTTGCCTCTGCCCATGAGTTAAACATAGTTGTTGTCTTTCTTTTTTGACAGTTCTCCTTCATGTTTCCTTTGGTCTTCCTCTTTTCCTCTTTCCCTAAGGGTCCCAGTCAAGTGCGATCCTGACATTCCTGTTGTTTTCCATTCTCAGGACATGCACTTTCCACTGCCATCGTCTTTTCTTTACAATTGTGCTGATCTTTTCAAGTCCCGCTCTTTGTCTTGCTTCAATATTCGTAATCTTTTCCGGCCAATATTCTCTAAGGATGTTTCTGATGCATTTGTGAAGGAAGGTGTCCAAGATTTTTTCGCCACCTTTCGTCATCTTCCAGGTTTCACTCCCACATAGTAGTACTGATTGTACGTTAGATCGAAGAAGTTTCATCTTGGTTTTTCTACCGAATAGACTGCTGTTCCATATCGGTTTTAGGTTATGGTAGGCCATCCTTGCAAGTCCTAGTCGTCTTCGTATGTACTCATTGGTTCCTCCTGTTTGGATACTTGTTGCACCTAGGTATGTGAATTGTTCTACATCTTCTACAGCCGTACCATCTATTTCTATTGTTTGTTTGTTCTCATTACTTTCGTTTTTGTAGCAGTTATCTTCAGACCAGTTGATTTTGCATTTGTGTTCAACAGAGTGCTCTTTCTCTGTATATGTTTTTTTGAGCTCGATAGAAGGGCTATGTCGTCCGTGTAATCTAGGTCTTCTTGCTTAGATGTGAAGTTCCATCTTATGCCGGTGTTGTTACTGGAAATTGTTTTTCTCGTAATCCAGTCAATTACTAAGAGGAACAGAAAGCCAGACATATAGCATCCTTGTTTCACTCTGGACTTGATGGTAAACCATTCTGATGTTCCTGCTCCATCCACTACTGCACATTCACTGTTGGTATACATGCATTTGACCATACAAATGATCTTTTCTGGGATTCAATACTATCATAATCTTTCAAAGTGTGTCTCTATGGACGCTGTCAAATGCCTTTTCGAAATCGACGAACAAAATGTAAAGGTCGGAATTCCACTCAGCACACTGCTCTAGGGTGTTACGTAGGATGAAGATCTGTTCCGTTGTTCCTTTTCCTGCTCTAAACCCTACTTGTTCGTCTCGCAGGTGCCTGTCTACTTCCTTTGTGATTCCTTAGTTGACGATTTTCCCCATTATCTTTGTTGTGTTTGGTATCGATGCCTCTCCAGTTTCCACAGCAGGTAAGGTTACCTTTCTTTGCCAACTTGATGATTAGCCCTTGTCTCCTATCATTTGGTACTTTCTCTGCATTCCATACCAGGTCTGTTAGCTTTGATATCTGGTCTGTGGCAGTTTCTACCTGCCTTAAGAAGTTCTACTGACATGTTATCTATACCAGGTGCTTTCCCATTCTCCATACTTTTTAAGGCCTGTCTAATTTTCCTCTTTCGATGGTGGTGTTACGTCGATGTCTTACACTTCTATTTCACTCATGTCAATATCTGCTGGTTCTGTTGGTTCTGGCCTATTTACCACTTCACAAAAGTGCGCTTTCCATCTTTTCCTCACTTCATTTTCCTTTGTTAGTAGCTTTCCGTTCTTATCTTTAACACTGTTCGTTTGTTTGGTCTCTCATTGCTTAGGAGCTTTGTGATGTCATATGCTACTTTCATGTTGCCGTCGTTTGCTAATGTTTCTGCTTCATTTGCCAGTCCGTCTAGCCATTGTCTTTTATCTCTCCTCATACTTCTTTTTACATTTTTGTCGGTGATCCTATATTGTTCTCTTAACCTTTCCTTCACTCTTTTTGATCTTGTCCCATCAATTTTCTCTTTCAGTGTTCTTCGCTTTTCCACTTCTTTTCAGCTGTTACCACTTATCCAATCCTGGTTTCTCTTTTTTTTGGGTGGTCTAAGTTAATGCAGTCTCGTTGTAGATGTCCTTGAAATCTTCCCATTTTTTTTCCAGCTCATCGTTGGTTTCATTATCCAGTACGCTGAATCTGCTCCTTAGTTCCAGTCTGAAGTGTTTATTGATCTCTGGTATTTTGAGTTTGCATGTTTCATATCTGTTGGAAGTTGATGGTTTCTTTCCAATTTTATGAAGCTTAAGGTTGTGGTCACTTCCAACATCTGCTCCCCTCCGTACTCTGATTGTGATGTTTTCTGTTTGGTGATGTCCAGGTCTGAAGGTGAATAATTTTATGTGGAAACATTGTTGTTACTATGGCCAAGTTACTATTTGTGCAAAATGAGGAAAAACGGTCTCCGTTGTCATTTCGTTCACCGTGAAGACCATGTTTTCCAACAATCCCGTTTTCTCCATCTAGTTTAGTTACAACCTTTGCATTTAGATCTCCAGCTTCTATATGTATGTCATGACGAGGTGTTTGTTGGAAAACGCTTTCGAGCTGTTCATAAAATCTGTCTTTTTTCTCTTCATCCGCATCGTTTGTTGAAGCATAAACTTGTATTAATGTGGTCTTAATGTGTCTTAACCAAAACCGTGCTGTGATTATTCTTTCACTTACTGGTGTCCACTCTTCTAGTGTTCTGGCTGCTTCTTTAATCATTGCAATGGCGACATCGCTGATGTGGTGGTCATCTTGTCTCCCAGAGTACAATATAGTTTCTCCTGTACTAGTTTTAGTTTGTCCGGAGCCTGTCCACCTGCATTCACTGATAACTAAAATGTCAAGATGGTATCTGGTGGTCAGGTGGTGCAGTGGATAGCGCACTTGCCTTTCACCAAGTTGGGGTCACATGCCCGAACACGTGGGTTTTCTCTGGGTACTCCAGTTTCCTCAGGACGTGAAAAGGTTGGGGTCACCTGCTCGACCACGTGGGTTTTCTCCGGGTACCCCGGTTTCCTCCCACACTAAGACCCCCCACACGCTAACATCCGGGCCAACAACAGTGATTAATATAAGTTGAAATATAATGTTTCATAATTGTTGTAAAATAAATAAAGTTTATATTTAAGATGGTATCTGTGCACTTCTTTTACTACAAGGGCAGTTTGTCCAATGGAGTACATGGTCCTGACATTCCTTGTAACTTTGAGGTTGGCCAGCTTATCTTTCAGCCTGTGGGCTTCCTTTCGGGTCTGGCCCTTTGACATCATTCCTGCATCTCCAACAATGTAATAATCGTTTGGGGTTTGCATGATGGCTGCCCTATCCCCTTCTTTTTGTCTATTTGACCTGTTCATAGTTGCCCTAATCAGATTCTTTTTCCAGGTTGGGGTGATTAACCCTACACCCAACCAACTACCTGCAGGATCCTGTTTTCTGTTGGGTTTTTTCCTTCCCTTAGACGACTGCCTTCAACCCGCTGTCCATCTGTCCTGTTTTTGTAGGGGTTGACTCCCTTAGTCTTTGTCTCTCCCAAGACTCACACAAGACATTGAGACTATTTAACCCATAGCTGGGGTTTTGGTTTGCAGGTACCAGGGCATGTCTTGCGTGTCATGCATCTGGGGGCCAAAACTCCACCGAGACCTTGTGATTCTGTCTGGGGCCGCAGGGTACCCAGTTTCCATCTGTCACCTCTTTGAGTATTCCATATCTGGGTCACATAGGTCTTACTGCATAAGAGGCTATGACTGGCAGGGAAGATTGACACTCATAGCCAGCTATGAGGCTGAAAGCGAATGTGACAAGCACAAACACTACAACCCACATACAGTTGCGCATCACACAGTCATTTGACAGACCTTGCTGGGTATAGAAAGTAAGGTTATTCCATGCCAATTGTTACAGTCTAGGTATTCTTACAATTATTCTTCTGTTCTTTCCTGATGGTATCTTTTCTTCCTGCCATATTATTAGCTCACCTGGCCCTTCAATGAATGACCTTTGCCCCATTTTCAAGGGGATATGGGTCGAATATGTTAAAATCTTTCAACAACGTCTTCTGAATAACCAGAAGGCCCCGGGTGATGATATTTGGCAAGGGACATGCTGGGATGTAGGGCTACCATGTTTCACTTATATTCAAGGTCACAGGGGGTCAAATATGTTTAATACTTTAAAACCTAGGGTGTTGATATTTGACCAGCGTCATACTTGGATGGAATGTTTCAAAGTTTGTTCAAATGAATGACCTTGACATAAATTCAAGGTCAAAGGGGCCAAATATGTTTGAAATCTTTAAACGACTTCTTCTGAATAACCAAAATGCCCAGGAAGATGATATATGGCCACAAGTATGCTTGGATGAAGGGCTACCAAGTTTGTTCAAATGGATGACCTTGACCTATATTCAAGCTTCAATGTCACAGGGGTCGTATATGTTGAAATCTTTAAACAACTCCTGAATAACTAAAGCGCACAGGGTGATTGCTTGTTCATGTGAATGACCTTGACACACTTTCATTGTCACATCTGGTCCATATTGCAAAATCTTCTCAATAAACAAAAGGTATAGGTTGGTGTTGTTTGGCAGTTGCATTCTGAGATAAAAGGCTATAAAGTTTGTTCAACTTCATATCCATGTTTGACTTTCAAGGTCACAGTGGTCAAATGTGTTTTAATTGTTTAACAGATTCTTCTGAATGTCTTTAAGTTTAGACACTGATATTTTGCCTGTAGCTTTATTTTAGTCCACTTTTAAGGATGCAAAATTGTGAGATTAATACCAGGTGAGCAATGCAGTCCAATGGGGCCTCTTGTCTTAAATAAGGGTTCTAAAATGAAAGCTGCGAGCTCTGGGGCAGCCTTGAACAGTTCAGCATTCAAGTTGTTGTGGCCTGGGGCCTTTCCATTCTTCATTAACTTGATAGCTTTAATGACTTCTGCTCTAGATGGTATGTCGATACTGACTTCTAAGTCGTCTCTAGCCTCCTGTATGTCTGCTTTTCCCACCGGTGACTGACTGTTGAAAACTTATTGAAAGTGTTCTGTCCATCTCTTCTGCTCTTTTTCAGTTGTCAGTAGTCTTCCTTTTTTGTTCTATTTGAGTGTGCTGTTGTTTGTGCGGCACTTCCCAGAGATAAGTTTCGTAATATTATAAACAGTTCCTTGCTCGTTAGGTGCTGCTGCTTCTTCTGCTTTTGACGCCATGTCATCAAGACTCTTCCTTTTGTCTGCTCTTACAAGGCTCTCCATAATTCTGTGCGCTTCTCTGTATTCTTCCGGATATCTTTCTTTCAGCCTCTCAGACTTTGCATCCGTCACCTTCCTCTTAATACTGCGCCTTGTCTCAATTGCTTTCCAGGTTTCAGGTGTCATCCAGTGTTTTTTTTTCTTCTTTCTGTAGCCTATGCATTTATCGCTGCTCTGTCTATACACTGATGTTATCATGTCCCATATGTTGTTCAGGAGCTCATCCTGTTCTCCCTCCATCGGCTCGTCATGGTTATCTAGAGCTAGAAACCTATTCCTCAACTGAAGGGTAAATTCTGTTCTTAAACCTGTATTCTTTAGTCTATCTACGTCGAAACGTCTGTGACTTTTGGGCTGTGGCCAGGTGCTTCTAAGCTTGAGCTTGGTAGAGGCGTCCACCAGGTGATGGTCGCTACCAACATCACCTCCTCTCATCACCTTGACGTCCATTAGTGAATGTCGCCATGTCCCGCTATTCATCAAATGACCAGGTCATTCATGTTGCTGAAGGTCACCAGTCTCTCTTCGTTGTTGTTAATGCTACCACATCCATGTTTCCCCCTTGCCCTGTCATCCTCTGTACCATAATTCCCCACCTACGCATTTAGATCACCCATGACAACTATGAGATCGTGCTTAGCTGTCTTTTCCATTTCTGCCTGAAGACTAAGGTAGAAGTTGTGTTTGGTTTCATCTTCGCTGTCGTTCGTCGGGGCATAGCACTGGATTATAGTGATGTTGATGTGCCTCCCTTTCAGTCTAGCTCTTATCAGACGACTGCTGACAGGTTCCAATTTCTAGCAAAGATCGCTCTACTCCCTTTTTCAAGATTAATGCCACTCCATCTGTGTGTTGATCGTCGCCTCTACCGGTGTATTGAAGTGTCTCACCCGTTACTGTCGTCTGTCTACCTGTTCCTGTCCATCTGCATTTACTCACACCCATGATATGTAGGTTGTAGCGTCACATCTCCGATGTTACCTGTGCAGGCTTACCTGATTCATACATAGAACGGACATTCCAAAAACCAAGGTTGGTTCTTGATTTTGTGTTCAGAACTTCCATTGTCATGCCAGTAGCCCCCTTTCAGCTTTCACTACTGTCAGACATACAAGTCTTTACCCATGGAAGATCTTTACACAGCGTTGGGTTAGATTTCTTCGTTGCTGTTTCCATAACGTTATTGTTTTTATAAGACCAGGTTGTTAGCCCCTGTACTCAACCCCCAACCTGGTGGGCTAGGGTTTTTCTGTTAGGGTTGTCCTTCCCTTAGCCACGGTTTTCAAGTTTTTTGAAGGTACTGGAGGCTCGCCTTTCACCACTGTCACTCAGCTACTTAGTATTGCTACTTAGCATTGGTGTGACATGTGACTTGCTGACAGAACCTACCTGGTATTTGAGACGGTAACCTTTCCTAGCATTTACAAGAGGCACTGTAGTGACATTAGTATCTCTAGCGGGGAGCTATGTCAGCATTTGACCCCATCCAATTTCTAAGACTATCTTATTTCTAAATCTATCTTATTTCTAAGATTATCTTATTTCTAAAGCTTTCTTTTTCTAAGACTACCTGATTTCTAAAGCTATTTTATTTCTTATACTACCTTATTTTTAAGACTACCTTATTTCTGAAGCTATATTATTTCTAAAACTCCCTCATTTCTAAAGCTATCCAATTTCAAGACTACCTTATTACCAAAGGCACTTTATTTCTAAAGATATTTTATTCTAAGACTACCTTATTTGTAAAGCTTTCTTATTTCTTAGACTACCTTATTTGTAAAACTTTCTTATTTCTAAGACTACCTTATTTGTAAAACTTTCTTATTTCTAAGACTACCTTATTGGTAAAGCTTTCTTATTTCTTAGACTACCTTATTTCTGAAGCTGTTTTATTTCTAAGACTACCTTATTTATGGGCGGATTGGTTGAGTGGTTAACACTTGGCCTTCCACGCAGACGGCTGGGGTTCAATCCTCGAAGTCGTCGTACGCATGGAATATCAGAGAAAGTGTTTTTCTCCTGCCCACACAACTCCAACAACCCAGGTGGAGTATAAAATGGTCTGGGGTGGATGTTGCGGTATCTGTGCTGTAGCATTCAAGTGCGGTCGCACTTTAAAAGATGCCGTTGGAAGCAAGGTCCCACTACAAACAGAACACAATACATCTCCAGCACACACGCAGGCATACACACATAGGGAGATATTAGCCAGGTGGCATAGGACTAGTAGTTAGCGCCTGATAAGGCAGCTCCCGCGAATTCCTCAAAAATTGAATTAAAATGTATATGCTAATTGTATAAGTTGAATATCTATGTACTGTAAAGTGCTTTAGAGTGGCTTATGCTATATCAAATGCTGTATATTATTATTATTATATTTATAAAGCTTTCTTTTTTCTTAGACTTCCTTATTTCTAAGACTACCTTATTTCTAAAACTATGTTATTTCCAAGACTACCTCATTCCTGTTGCTATCTTATTCCCAAAGCTATATTATTTCTTAAACTACTCTATTTTCAATATTTAAGTGTAAGATATCCATCCCTTAGTTTGAAGAATGATTAAGTGTACTTTCCATCGAGAGTACTTTTACAACCTACTAAGAGTACCTAACATTCAATATTTGTTTGGACTAATCCTAAAATACTGTGATAAATAACTGTGATAAAACTGTGGTCAAAGGTTAAGGTAATTAAGCTCATCAAATTACTAGAAGCGTAATTGCTTTTCATTGTTGAAGATAAGATGGGTTTCTCTAGACCTGACATAAAGCTTTGTTACCGAGGGACATCAGGGATTTAGGTCCACTAATTACGTAATGGAACAAGAAAAATCAAACGTTCGCAAAGATACAGAAGAAAATAAAAGTATAGATGGATTCATTCTTAAATAGTGTTTTGTGTGTATTTAAACCTTGTACGTGTTAGTGGAATCTGTTGCTAGGGTGTACTTTAGCGGCCTCACTTGCCCAGTACAGCTTATATAGACTGCTTGCCTCTATCGTCTATAAGGACCAGTACGATCGACACACATCTAATGATCCCAGAGCACGGCTGCGCAACTACTACGAATCACACTTTATTAACAGGGTAATAATTTTCACGATTTTGAATGTTTCGGGATATTTTTTCAGAGTGATTAATAGGAGGGATTTAGCGAGGGATCTGGTTGAGAGTAAAAGTACAAAATGGCTAATAAAGTGCTGCACCATTACTTTTTAGTGCAGTTGCGGTGTCCATATTAGCGGGTAATTCATTTAGCCCTTGCCTTTTTCCCTCCCATGGCAAATGGAACAGGCTAGGAGAAATCTATATCAAAACAAAGAGTTCAGATAGGGGATTTTTAACTGTTCATTCTATATTCATTGATAGCTAGGTTAGTAGTAAAATAAATAGATTTTACACAAAAGTTATAATTTCATTAGAAAATCAATAGTGTTGAACCTCACCATCTCCACCTGAGGTCACTAGTACTTTGAAGAAACTCCCAGAAAAATCTTTAGAAAACCAAAATAGAATTTAGTTTAAGAAAATACTGACATTTGAGACTTAATTTTATGTGCAGAAATTGAGTATTCAAGTTTTTTTCTGGTTGTACTGTTACTAGCTGTTGATGTCAATGTAAATAACTGTAACTCTTTAGATGTGATCCTAAAGGTAAGGTGAGACTGCAAGTATCCTTATAGACAGTACTGCGCCTCATCAACCTCAGTCCGTCCTGACGCTGTCTTCTTATCCTCTCTGTCTTGTCTGTCTGTGTGTTCTATACAACTTGTCTGTGGTGCATCCTTTTTATAACCCTGCAACAAAGTTAGGGGGGTATACTGAAATCACCCTGTCTGTGTGTCTGTCTGTCTCTCTGTCTCTCTGTCTTCCACAGTAACTTTGTGCAAAATACTTGTTGAAACTTCACTCGAACGATGGGTTTATTATGTAGTTGTGCACCGGCATTTTAATTTTAGATTTAAACACTTTTTAATAGAGTTTCGGTCAATTATGCAAAATAACTTGTCCAGAAACCTCAGGTGAAACTAACTAAATGATGTATAAACTACCAGCATCCGCGGGGGTATTAGTCTGTCTGTGTGACCTATCTATCTTACCTGTCTGTGTGTCCTTTTTATCCTGTCTGTCCTTTTTTATCTTACCTGTCTGTGTGTCCTTTTTCATCCTGTCTGTCTGTTTTGATGTT
Organism: Mizuhopecten yessoensis; assembly: GCF_002113885.1. Lineage (NCBI taxonomy): Eukaryota > Metazoa > Mollusca > Bivalvia > Pectinida > Pectinidae > Mizuhopecten > Mizuhopecten yessoensis. Next base: position 275,638 of record NW_018408528.1, read on the forward strand.
GTCTGTCTGTGTGTACTTTTAATCTTATCTGTCCGTGTTCTGTTCATCTTGTTTGTGTCACCTCTATTTTGTCTGTCTGTTTGTCCTCTATCTTACTTGTCTGTCTGTATATCCTATATATCTTGTCTGTCAGTATATCCTATATATCTTGTCTGTCTGTCTCTATATCCTATATATCTTGTCTGTCTGTATATCCTATATAACTTGTCTGTCTGTATCTCCTATATAACTTGTCTGTCTGTATGTCACCTTTATCATCTATATTTCATCTTAATTTTGTTTTTTTGTGTTCACTATTTTTTCTGTCTGTTTGTCCTCTCTATCTGTCCCTTTGTCTGTCTGTCCTATCTATCTTGTATGTCGGCCTGTGTTATCTGTCTTGTCTGTATGTACGTCATCTTCTTCTTTAATTTTTGAACTGTAAGTAATCTTTTTCTTTCTGTACTTTTTTATGTTACTTGTATGTCTGCATCCTCATTGTCTTGTCTGTCTGCAAGGCTTCTAAGCATTACTTGTCTGTCTATTGTTTCTATCTTATCTATGTGTGTGTCCTCACCAAGCTGTCTGTCCACATGTCCTGTTTAACTGAACATTGTCTCTCCATAGGTGTGTAACAGCCTGATTGACCATTTGATACAAGCACCTGCCTTGTCCACCTTTTCACAGCTGACCAACACAGTTGAAATCATTGCTGCACCTGAGAACAATGTCCTCCAGGTAAGTCAAAAATTATCAAAAAATGATCCTATGAAAACTCAACACAAGTTCTTTTACAGCCTTCAGTAAATTGTGGATCTGACTGTGATGGAAGCTGCTGACCTGATCGAAGATTCTAAAGATTTCATTGGCTGTGTTACTCCCTGGGAATCACCATTTGTGCAAGCTTGCATTCTCCTTCTGATTATGTTTTGAAATATCAATGAAGTTTACAATGTTTGTGAATTAAAACGACTTTACCCCACTTTCAAGGCCACAGGGGTCAATTATGTAAAAAAAAACTTCAAATGACTTTTGAAAAAACAAAAGACCTAGTGTCGTAATATTTAATTGTTATATGACTGGGATAGTACATGACAAAATGTTGGGACAAAATGGCCTTGACCTACTTTCAAGGTCACAAAGGTCAAATATGTCAAAACATTCAAACAATTTCTTTTGAAGAAACAAAAGGTACAGTCATAATATTTGGCAGGTAGGTTTCCGGGGTGGAGCCTTACAAAGTTTCATTAAAAATTACATTGACCCGCTTTCAAGGTCACGGGGGTCAAACTTCAAATTGAATGCCTCTGAAGAACTGAAAGGCCTAGAACCATGATATTTGGCTAGTAGATTCCTGAGTTGGAGCCTTACAAATTTTGCGAATTAAAATGGCTCTACCCTTCTAACAATGTCACAGGGGTCAAATATGTCAAAAACTTCAAATGACTTCTTTTGAAGAAACAAAAGGTATATGGCCACAATATTTGGCTGGTAGATTCCTGAGATTAAGCATAACAAAGTTGTCAAACAGAAATGATCTTGATGTATTTTGAGGTCACGGGGTCAAATATGTAAAAACAAATCAACAATTTCTTTTGAAGAACCCATATGTGCACTTAATAAACATAGACTGGGCCTTATGTTATTTCTTGTATAATCATACAATGACACTATTAACTGCCAGAGACTTTTTTTTATCAAGTTCAATCTTTTTGAAATAATTCACAGTAATGTTGCAGAAGTACTAACATAACTCTTAAGCAGTAGCATAGTGGATAAGCTCCCATCCTTATAATCAATGGGTCCAGGGTTCCAATTCCTGTGACAAGAGGTTTTAGTGAAATAAATGATAAAAAATAGTTTCCCATTGAATACCATATATATTTCACAACATTGGCAGAGTAACAATGTTTTTCATAAGTGCAAAACATGAGTGTAAATTTTGGTATGTTCTGCAATATGAATGAAAGGAAAACCATTACATTTTCTGTTTATTATGTTTAATACATTCAACACAGGAAATGTTACTTCATTAGCTGAGTTGGAAATTCAATGATGTCATCTTTAGTACCATATTTATGTAAAGTCATGCTTGACAACAAGGCAATGTAACCCTGCTGGTTTCTGCTCATATATACCTGATAAGATTTTCTTGCAATTTTTTTTTTTGTGTTGTTAGGTAAAGTTCTTACTGTATATAGATAAGATGTATCAAACCTTTTGCATCTGACCAGAAAATGAGCAGCTTTGGATGCAGTGAAGGGGAGGAACTGTTTTGATTGGTCAATGCCAAAAATGTATCACGTTATAATAATGAATAAAAAAATCTCTGCTCTATAGTGAATGGACAAGCAACAACAAAAGTCTGAAAATGCAGAATAAATTGGACCTCTTCATCTTCTTCATCTAAAATACAACACAAAGAGTTACAATCCAGAGTGTATGGACTCTCTACCAGAAAAATGGTACATAATTAGTGATTTCTAATGAGAAAATATCTAAATAGTAAGTAGAAAGTAAAAAAAATGCCATTATCAAAAATTCTACAGTACTGAATAGTTCACATCAATGATCAGGGCTTATTTTTTACATGTGAGTAATGAGGGCTCCCAAGGGAGGGGTTGTGTGATGGACCCCTCCTAGGGGATATGTATAGATACCAGCAGATGTGGCTTCAGGGTCAGAAAAAAACTTGTATTGTGAAGGCACAAATCGACCTTTTTCTTCATTTGAATTGAACAAAATTCTAAATTGCTGTGATATTACACAACACTGCAAAACCTGAAATGGCTCTTATCACATGACCTTCTTTGTCACCACCTGAAGGCCCTCAAGAGAAGCAACGGGAAGCCGTTGTTCCGTGTCTGCTGGTAATCTATGTCCCCAGGAAAACCCTAGGTACCTATTATAACATAGGGATTTCATTAATGCTATTTCACTACATATGGAAATAAATCAATTATTTATTTGTTCCAGAATAATTCATTTATACTGAATATGTATCAGAAACTATATATCCGTAAAATATTCGGCTATAATTGAAATGGGAACTAGGGAAAATAAACTGGTAAATCATTTAACTTGCTTAATAAAATCAATTTAGTTCTGTTACAATTAATGCACCTCGTTAAAATTGTTCTATTGATGCGATACCAAATTTACAAACAACCTATGGGTTAATTTCATCTTTGAACTGATTAATTTGTTGGTTGGTAATATTTCAAATGATTAATTAAACTGAATTTATTTAAATATTGATTTTTGTTTTGTTATTAAATACCAAACTAATTTAAGCCTTGATCTGTCCACTCTTAGATGAAATCAAATGCCAGTAAATTATGAGATATATTTATTTATCATTGACTTGTCAGTGATGAATACACAGCAATGGTTATTGTAAAATTGATGTATTTACAAAGTCTACAACACTTCCAATTCCATTGGACGAGCACTTGTGATGTTTCAATGACCCCACATATTATGATCACCATATTATACTTAGACAATTGGTGTAGAAAGCATTCCTTTTTTATATCAAAACAACCTTTTAGGGATTCTTTTTCATAATAGTTGCTGACATTCTGCTACCACTAGCCATCCACCACTGGGTTGCGGTTTTGAGACCTACCTGGGGCAGTCGCCAGGTACTGGCCATAGGTCGGTGGTTTTTATCTGGGGATTCTTGCTTTCTTCCATCACCAAAACATGGCATGTCCTTTAATGACCATAGCTGTTAATAGGACGTAAAACACAAACAAACCAAACCAAACCAAATCATAATAGTTGACTTACTTGCATCTCAATGGTCAGAACCACAAAGTGTACTTATAATCCGCATCAATTTCATAACCCATGAAGGTCATTAAAATCTCTTATTTATGGTGATATGACAAACAATCACACTGATCTGTATCTCCCTATAAAGCTATGACAAACAATCACACTCTGTATCTCCCTATAAAGCTATGACAAACAATCACACTCTGTATCTCCCTATAAAGCTACTACTGTTCCTGTTTGTCAGCACTCTAGGAATAAGGTATGGAGTCGGAAAACTAGGATTAATGTATGGAGTCGCAAAACTTGGATTAATGTATGGAGTCCGAAAACTAGGATGAATGTATGGAGTCGGAAAACTAGGATTAATGTATGGAGTCAGAAAACTAGGATTAATGTATGGAGTCGGAAAACTAGGACTAAGGTATGGAGTCCACAAACTAGGATTAAAGTATGGAGTCCAAAAACTAGAATTAAGGTATGGAGTCGGAAAACTAGGATTAATGTATAGAGTCCACAAACTAGGATTAAGGTATGGAGTTGGAAAACTAGGATTAAGGTATGGAGTTGGAAAACTAGGATTAAGGTATGGAGTCTGAAAACTAGGATTAATGTACAGAGTCCACAAACTAGGATTAAGGTATGGAGTCGGCAAACTAGGATTAAGGTATGGAGTCCACAAACTAGGAATAAGGTATGGAGTCGGAAAACAAGGATTAATGAATGGAGTTGGAAAACTAGGATTAAGGTGTAGTTAGCAAACTAGGAATAAGGTATGGAGTCGGAAAACTAGGATTAAGGTATGAAGTCCACAAACTAGGATTAAGGTATGGAGTCAGAAAACTAGGATTAATGTATGGAGTCGGAAAACTAGGACTAAGGTATGGAGTCGGAAAACTAGGGGTATGGAGTCGGAAAACTAGGATTAAGGTATAGAGTCCCCAAACTAGGATTAAGGTATGGAGTAGGCAAACTAGGATTAAGGTATGGAGTCAGAAAACTAGGATTAAGGTATGGAGTCAGAAAACTAGGATTAATGTATGTAGTCGGAAAACTAGGACTAAGGTATGGAGTCGGAAAACTAGGATAATGTATGGAGGCGGAAAACTTGGAATAAGGTATGGAGTCGGAAAACCAGGATTAAGGTATGGAGTCCACAAACTAGGAATAAGGTATGGAGTCGGAAAACTAGGATTTATGAATGGAGTTGGAAAACTAGGATTAAGGTGTAGTCAGCAAACTAGGAATAAGGTATGGAGTCGGAAAACTAGGATTAAGGTATGGAGTCGGAAAACTAGGAATAATGTACAGAGTCCACAAACTAGGATTAAGGTATGGAGTCGGAAAACTACTAGGATTAAGGTATGGAGTCGGAAAACTAGGATTAAGGTATGGAGTCAGAAAACTAGGATTAAGGTATGGAGTCGGAAAACTAGGATAAAGGTATGGAGTCGGAAAACTAGGAATAAGGTATGGAGTAGGAAAACTAGGATTAAGGTATGGAGTCGGAAAACTAGGATTAAGGTATGGAGTCGGAAAACTAGGATTAAGTTATGGAGTCGGAAAACTAGGATTAATGTATAGAGTCCACAAACTAGGATTAAGGTATGGAGTCGGAAAACTAGGATTAATGTATGGAGTCACAAAACTTGGATTAATGTATGGAGTCCGAAAACTAGGATGAATGTATGGAGTCGGAAAACTAGGATTAATGTATGGAGTCCGAAAACTAGGAATAAGGTATGGAGTCGGAAAACTAGGATTAATGTGTGGAGTCAGAAAACTAGGATTAATGTATGGAGTCGGAAAACTAGGACTAAGGTATGGAGTCCACAAACTAGGATTAAAGTATGGAGTCCAAAAACTAGAATTAAGGTATGGAGTCGGAAAACTAGGATTAAGGTATGGAGTCGGAAAACTAGGATTAAGGTATGGAGTCGGAAAACTAGGATTAAGGTATGGAGTCCACAAACTAGGATTAAGGTATGGAGTCCACAAACTAGGAATAAGGTATGGAGTCGAAAAACTAGGATTAATGTATGGAGTCGGAAAACTAGGATTAATGTACAGAGTCCACAAACTAGGATTAAGGTATGGAGTCGGAAAACTAGGATTAAGGTATAGAGTCCACAAACTAGGATTAAGGTATGGAGTTGGAAAACTAGGATTAAGGTATGGAGTCTGAAAACTAGGATTAATGTACAGAGTCCACAAACTAGGATTAAGGTATGGAGTCGGCATACTAGGATTAAGGTATGGAGTCGGAAAACTAGGATTACGGTATGGAGTCGGAAAACTAGGATTAAGGTATGGAGTCCACAAACTAGGTTTAAGGTATGGAGTCCACAAACTAGGATTAAGGTATGGAGTAGGCAATCGAGGATTAAGGTATAGAGTCGGCAAACTAGGATTAAGGTATGGAGTCGGAAAACTAGGGTTAAGGTATGGAGTCGGAAAACTAGGATTAAGGTACGGAGTCGGAAAACTAGGATTAAGGTATGGAGTCGGCAAACTAGGATTAAGGTATGGAGTCGGAAAACTAGGATTAAGGTACGGAGTCGGAAAACTAGGATTAAGGTATGGAGTCCACAAACTAGGATTAAGGTATGGAGTCGGCATACTAGGATTAAGGTATGGAGTCGGAAAACTAGGGTTAAGGTATGGAGTCGGAAAACTAGGATTAAGGTACGGAGTCGGAAAACTAGGATTAAGGTATGGAGTCAGAAAACTAGGATTAAGGTACGGAGTCGGAAAACTAGGATTAAGGTATAGAGTCCACAAACTAGGATTAAGGTATGGAGTAGGCAATCGAGGATTAAGGTATAGAGTTGGCAAACTAGGATTAAGGTATGGAGTCGACAAACTAGGATTATGGTATGGAGTCGACAAACTAGGATTATTTTATGGAGTCGACAAACCAGGATTAAGGCATGATTTATTTTTACAATATGGTGTCCCTTTGAGGGTTTGAATGTTGAGTACAATGCCTAAATGGAAATGCTGTATATAATACCCTCACAGGAATATTTCACTTTTATAATGGCTTTTTCCTGGGTAACCAGAATAAAGGATCGTTGTCCAAACAGTGTGTCATTCAAGTAATGAAGCTGGTTTGTCTTGTGCTTAACCAGTTACAGCTGGCTTCAAAAGAATAATGTTAGGCATTTCAGCAGATTTTCATGAAATATTTCCTTACAGTGACATTGTGTGAAAATGTGTATGTCATATAAGGTGTATTCAAAAAGCGAAAAAGAGTGATGGTCCGAGATTTGCGAAAGAACAATCAGCCGACCCGAGGAGGTGGGAGTGGTTAAAGGACGTACATTTTACCTATGTAATATTGTCTACATAGTGTTCCATTGACCTGGTTTGAGTGTTTGACCAGAACAAAATTTAAGATTTGTTTTAATTTGTTAAAAAATGTCCCATCACGAAAAGAAACAAAACCGTGTTATTCTCCAAGCCTGTGACGCATTCAAAGTAGCAAATACGGACATGAAATTTAGTCGCATGTTTTGATCGACCACAGAATTTTCCATAGGTGACATGACATCCCCCACATCACCGGGCTGGCACCCCCTCCCCCTCCGCCTCAGAAGATTCAGGGGTTAGCAGGTATGCTATTTAGTTGTGGGAGAAAAAAAATCCCCTACTTTGAGAGTATGGCGAAGCATTCCTAATAATTGTGGTATGATTTGCAAGCCTTCAAGCATCTTACCCCTCCGATGGAGATTTCTTTTTCTTATCCTCAAGTTAGAGATTCTATTAACGATTTGAATGGTACTCTATTATGTCATATACAATATGCTGGCTATAGGGCTCTAGACTAAAACACAAATATCAGTTATCAGATTTAAAATATATTCCTCTATTTTGGTCAGGATACGGGTTGATAACTCCAGTTAAGCACACAGAAATCGAAAGGACAACATATATTTAGATTAATTATTGATCCATTTAAAGCCAATATTCACATCCCATTCATCAATGATAACTACTTTTTAATACAAATGGTCTGTTCCTTAACTGTGCCAATATATAACAGCCAGTTGTTTCCTCCCTCTGAGGGTTTCCCCGGAGATCCTTTCAGATTAGGATGGAAATCAGTATACCTATAGGTACAGTACAGTTTAGACAAAAACACTGGCAAAAACTAGTTTTGTTTGTTTCACTTTCTTGGTTAAAAAACCTGCAATAAAAAAACACAATTTTCAGCATTCTTTATGATACATATAAAAGTATTATCAAATACGATACAAAAGTTTCTTATTTATTGTTTTTTTAATTAAAATATGGGTGGTCGTGTGGCGCAGTGGATGGTGCACTTACCTTTCACCAAAAAGACTGGGGTTCGATTCCCCAATCGGACGAGAAAAGGTATCTGGTCACCTGCCTGACGACGTTCCCCGAGTATTCCTATGTGTGCTAATATCTGGGCCAACAACTTCATAATTGTTGTAAAATAATAAGAAAGAAATAAAATTTGAATTAAATTAATTTATGGGTAGTTCAATTTTGTGATGGCATTTAAAAATTACATTCGATGTAACCACAGAGTATATCTGCCTGAACATGTGATTAGGCCGCCATGAGGAGACGTGATTATGAACTATTATGCTAAGTTGATGTTACAAAGGTTATTGCAAAAAAATGCCAGTGTAGGTTGTAAACACTTGGAATTGTTTAAACGCCGCTAATAGCAGCTATTCGACGATCCTGACAGACTACTTGGATGAACCATACACCATCTTGTCAAATACCAATTCAACTTTGCAAATTTGGAATTAATTTGTTTCTGCAACTCTTCAATGAGAGATTAACAAAGATTAGCAATGATCTATATGAGAAATTAACCATTAAATTGCAGTTTAGAGAAAGTAATAATTCTCAAGCTGGCCATTGTAGCTAGAAACTTAAAGACCGAATATAAGCAACTGCTGAGATTGAAGCTGTTATAAGTTTGATGTTGACAGTAATGAGGAATTAAACTACATGTCAATGTTTCAACCTTTATCAATAGTTTTCTTTACTTTTATGTCATAGGTGATGTTAAGGAAAACTTAAAAACAAACTAGTAATGTTATTTTGTTTTAATTTCCTCAGCTGTTGGCTATAATCATCTGAGTGAATGACTGCAGAGAATCCCAAGCTTAAGTATGTCATTACATAAAGCTCCTAGAATTCTGTAATAAAATGCTAACATTTCTTTTTAAATGATTCACAGTGAAACAGAACTCTGCCATCAAACAAAAGAAAAACAAAAGTTAAACTTGTTTAAAATAATAATTGTTTGAATTATCTCTTTACTGAGTATAATAGGTAATTATAAAAGGTATTGGTATAAGGAATCGTCGTTCTGCTGTAGTTAGGGGTACATTACCGTCCCAGTAAACAAGACTTAACATACGCGTAATTACCGTGACATGTGCTGTAGAACAGCGCTTGCAGTTCACATGAACCAAAATATAAATGGTACGTAGGGTGTGTTGCCACACGAGGTTCAGTGGAGGGAGGCAAGGAGGCAGATCACACAGGGTGGGGAAGGCGAAAAGTGCTGTAAAGCTGCCTTCATCGTAACAGAGAAACATTAAATGTTTTCACTACACAATGAAACCTCCCTAGCTAGGGCTGCACACTCTAGCCTGAAGTATTTTATATACATTACAACGCAAGTTTTTATTACACTAGATAGGTAGCTAAATATAATTTAGAACTCAGAGGTATCTAAGTCTAACAGGAAATTTTAGAATGCATGATCTCTTTGGGGTTCAACTTCATTGTATAGCTATCACAGGTAACCACTGTAAGTGTTGTTGCACTGAAATGCCATGAATTGGGCATAAGAACACGACAATTCGCCCAGTCACATCAGCATCTCGTTCTGATATTGGCCTAGCCAGAGTTGCCTAGAGACGCCCACCTTGTCCCTTTGATATCAGAATCAAGAATTGCCAAAGTAGAGGAGGAAACTGTAAAAGAATCGCCACCCAAGCCATGCATTAACACAGTTGGTGATTTCATGGACATAATTATAACCTGGTTAATTTTTCACCAAAAAAACCCCTATTCATTTTGCAGTTCAAAGGTCGCAAATTAAGGTCGTTGTGTCTTGGTATTTTAAAGGTATTCTGGGCCAGAACAAGCACATATTTTGCTATAAACATGAATATATAATTCTTTGAAAACGTTTTAGGCACGTTTACAGAGATTGGGTTCTAGTTGCCTGTGCTCCTGTGTTACATCATTGATTACAGCAAGACAACACATGGCCATTTTACAATTATCTGGCACCAATGTCTGCATCTAGACTGGCCACCAGACAATGTCTCCATCTAGACTGGCCACCAGACAATGTCTCCACCTAGACTGGCCACCAGACAATGTCTGCATCTAGTCTGGCCATCAGACAATGCCTGCACCTAGACTGGCCACCAGACCGTGCCTGTACATAGACTGGCCACCAGACAATGTGTGCACCTAGACTGGCCACCAGACAATGTGTACACCTAGACTGGCCACCAAACAATGTCTCCACCTAGACTGGCCTGCAGATAATGTCTACACTTAAACTGGCCACCAGACAATGTCTGCACATAGACTGGCCACCAGACAATGTGTTCACCTAGATTGGCCACCAGACAATGTGTACACCTAGATTGGCCACCAGACAATGTGTGCACCTAGACTGGCAACCAGACATTGTCTACACCTAAACTGGCCACCAGACATTGTCTACACCTAAACTGGCCACCAGACAATGTTTGCACCTAGACTAGCCACCAGACAATGTGTGCACCAAGACTGAACACCCGACATTGTTTACACCTAAACCTGCCACCAAACAATGTCTCAACCTAGACTTGCCACCAGATAATGTGTGCACCTAGACTGGCCGCCAGACAATGTGTACACCTAGACTGAACACCAGACATTGTCTACACCTAAACTGGTCACCAGACAATGTCTCCACCTAGACTGGCCACCAGATAATGTCTCCACCTAGACTGGCCACCATATAATGTCTACACTTAAAGTGGTCACCAGACAATGTCTACACTTAAACTGGCCACCAGACAATGTCTCCACCTAGACTGGCCACCAGATAATGTCTCCACCTAGACTGGTCACCAGACAATGTCTGCACCTAGTCTGGCCATCAGACATTGTCTGCAACTAGACTGGTCACCAGACAATGTCTGCATCTAGTCTGGCCACCAGACTATGCCTGCACCTAGACTGGCCACCAGACAATGTCTGCATCTAGTCTGGCCATCAGACAATGCCTGCACCTAGACTGGCCACCAGACCGTGCCTGTACATAGACTGGCCACCAGACAATGTGTGCATCTAGACTGGCCACCAGACCATGTGTACACCTAGACTGGCGACCAAACAATGTCTCCACCTACACTGGCCACCAGATAATGTCTACACTTAAACTGGCCACCAGACAATGTCTGCACATAGATTGGCCACCAGACAATGTGTGCACCTAGATTGGCCACCAGACAATGTGTGCACCTAGACTGGCCACCAGACATTGTCTACACCTAAACTGGCCACCAGACATTGTGTACACCTAAACTGGCCACCAGACAATGTGTGCACCAAGACTGAACACCCGACATTGTTTACACCTAAACCTGCCACCAAACAATGTCTCCACCTAGACTTGCCACCAGATAATGTTTGCACCTAAACTGGCCACAAGACAATGTGTGCACCTAGACTAGCCACCAGATAATGTTTGCACCTAGACTGGCCACAAGACAATTTGTGCACCTTGACTGGCCACCAGATAATGTGTGCACCTAGACTGGCCACAAGACAATGTGTGCACCTAGACTGGCCACCAGACAATATGTGCACCTAGACTGGCCACCAGATAATGTTTGCACCTAGACTGGCCACAAGACAATGTGTGCACCTAGACTAGCCACCAGACAAT
>NW_018408528.1:289316-306366 GCF_002113885.1 Mizuhopecten yessoensis
CTAGACTGGTCACCAGACAATGTCTGCATCTAGTCTGGCCACCAGACTATGCCTGCACCTAGACTGGCCACCAGACAATGTCTGCATCTAGTCTGGCCATCAGACAATGCCTGCACCTAGACTGGCCACCAGACCGTGCCTGTACATAGACTGGCCACCAGACAATGTGTGCATCTAGACTGGCCACCAGACCATGTGTACACCTAGACTGGCGACCAAACAATGTCTCCACCTACACTGGCCACCAGATAATGTCTACACTTAAACTGGCCACCAGACAATGTCTGCACATAGATTGGCCACCAGACAATGTGTGCACCTAGATTGGCCACCAGACAATGTGTGCACCTAGACTGGCCACCAGACATTGTCTACACCTAAACTGGCCACCAGACATTGTGTACACCTAAACTGGCCACCAGACAATGTGTGCACCAAGACTGAACACCCGACATTGTTTACACCTAAACCTGCCACCAAACAATGTCTCCACCTAGACTTGCCACCAGATAATGTTTGCACCTAAACTGGCCACAAGACAATGTGTGCACCTAGACTAGCCACCAGATAATGTTTGCACCTAGACTGGCCACAAGACAATTTGTGCACCTTGACTGGCCACCAGATAATGTGTGCACCTAGACTGGCCACAAGACAATGTGTGCACCTAGACTGGCCACCAGACAATATGTGCACCTAGACTGGCCACCAGATAATGTTTGCACCTAGACTGGCCACAAGACAATGTGTGCACCTAGACTAGCCACCAGACAATATCTGCACCTAGACTGGCCACCAGACAATGTGTGCACATAGACTGGCCACAGGACAATGTGTGCACCTAGACTGGCCACCAGACAATGTATCCACCTAGACTGGTTACCAGATAATGTTTGCACCTAGACTGGCCACAAGACAATATGTGCACCTAGACTGGCCACCAACCAATGTCTCCACCTAGACTGGCCACCAAATAATGTCTCTACCTAGACTGGCCACCATATAATGTCTACACTTAAACTGGCCACCAAACAATGTCTCCACCTAGACTGGCCACCAGACAATGTGTGCACCTAGACTGGCCACCAACCAATGTCTCCTCCTAGACTGGCCACCAAATAATGTCGCTACCTAGACTGGCCACCATATAATCTCTACACTTAAACTGGCCACCAAACAACGTCTCCACCTAGACTGGCCACCAGACAATGTGTGCCCCTAGACTGGTCACCAGACATTTTCTGCACATAGACTGGTCACCAGACAATATCTGCACCTAGACTGGTCACCAGACAATGTGAGCACCTAGACTGGCCACCAGACAATGTGTGCACCTAGACTGGTCACCAGACATTTTCTGCACCTAGACTGGTCACCAGACAATATCTGCACCTAGACTGGTCACCAGACAATGTGTGCACCAAGACTGAACACCCGACATTGTTTACACCTAAACCTGCCACCAAACAATGTCTCCACCTAGACTTGCCACCAGATAATGTTTGCACCTAGACTGGCCACCAGACAATGTGTACACCTAGACTGAACACCAGACAATGTATCCACCTAGACTGGTTACCAGATAATGTTTGTACCTAGACTGGTCACCAGACAATGTCTGCACCTAGACTTGTCACCAAACAATGTCTACACCTAGACTGGTCACCAGACAATGTCTACACTTAAGCTGGCCACCATGCAGACAATTTCTGCAACTAGACTGGTCACCAGACAATGTCTGCAACTAGACTTGTCACCAGACAATGTCTGCACCTAGTCTGGCCATCAGATAATGCCTGCACCTAGACTGGCCACCAGACAATGTTTGCATCTAGTCTTGCCATCAGACAATGCCTGCACCTAGACTGGCCACCAGACCATGCCTGCACCTAGACTGGCCACAAGACAATGTGTGCACCTAGACTGGCCACCAGATCATGTGTGTACCTAGACTGGCCACAAGACAATGTGTGCACCTAGACTGGTCACAAGACATTATGTGCACCTAGACTGGCCACCAGATAATGTTTGCACCTAGACTGGCCACCAGATAATGTTTGCCCCTAGACTGGCCACAAGACAAGGTGTGCACCTAGACTAGCCACCAGACCATATCTGCACCTAGACTGGCCACCAGATAATGTCTGCACCTACACTGGCCACCAGTCAATGTGTGCACCTAGACTGGCCACAAGACAATGTATCCACCTAGACTGGTTACCGGATAATGTTTGCACCTAGACTGGCCAAAAGACAATGTGTGCACCTAGACTGGACACCAAACAATGTCTCCACCTAGACTGGCCACCAGATAATGTTTGCACATAGACTGGCCACCAGATAATGTTTGCACCCAGACTGGCAACAAGACAATGTGTGCACATAGACTGGCCACCAAACAATGTGTGCACCTAGACTGGCCACCAGATAATGTCTGCACCTAGCCTGGCCACCAGACAATGTGTGCACCTAGACTGGCCACCAGACAATGTGTGCACCTAGACTGGCCACCAAACAATTTCTCCACCTAGACTGGCCACCAGATAATGTTTGCACCCAGACTGGCAACAAGACAATGTGTGCACATAGAGTGGCCACCAAACAATGTGTGCACCTAGACTGGCCACCAGATAATGTCTGCCCCTAGACTGGCCACCAGACAATGTGTGCACCTAGACTTGCCACCAAACAATGTCTCCACCTAGACTGGCCACCAGATAATGTCTGCACCTAGACTGGCCACCAGACAATGTGTGTACCTAGACTGGCCACCAGACCCTGTGTGCACCTAGACTGGCCACAAGACAACATCTGCACCTAGACTGGCCACAAGACAATGTGTGCACATAGACTGGCCACCAGACAACGTCTAGAGGGTAACTCCTTAAATCAACATGAAATTTGACAGTTATATAACTTGCGCTGATGAAATTCCCATAGACTACAATTCTTATTCACTTTCATCATATTTTATAAGATTTGTTTATGACCTGTTGTTTTCTTTTCCTTTTCAGTATAATAATAGTTCAATAACTATCGAAAATCAACCTTTAAAATTTGAGAAAGATTCCTTCAGTGCTTCCTGAGAAATATTTCTAGCAAAGTTAAACTGTCAAATCTAAGATGGCTTTATTGTTCTTCTGATCATAGTTGAATTTTAGTGACTTTCATTGCATACATGTATAACAATTAATTGTGGTTCAGTGACTTTTATTTTATATGAGAACGCTTTGTTCCAGCATTGTCACCTAGACCTGGTTGTTTTCCCCTTATAACAGCACAATGCCATTCCGTCATTATAACTGCACAATGCCATTCCGTCATTCCATATGATGGATAGACATAGATGTATAATTTGTATGGCATCACCAAATAAGAAATAAAGAGTTGGCTCACTGTTTTCAAGGATATAAGGTTTAAAGGTTTGTGTTGGAAGGTCACTGAGTTCAAAATGCTTCCAACGGTGAAAAGGAGGCTGTAGCCTCTCAAGATCTCTACAGATTGTTTACTCATTATTTTTTTCAATTCTTTAAAATCAATTTTCTTTTAAAAATCATACAAAAAAAACGTTTGTTCTAGTTGAAGAATTTGATTTTTAATTGCCAATTAATTTTGTTTTCCTACTTCAACTCTGTAACTAGTTGAGTGTTTAAAATTCAACAAAATTGCATTAATTCTATATGTTACAGTAGTTATTTGTAATTTGTGTATGTTAATTGTGCCAATTAACCAAGAAAGAATGCATTCCAGGCCAGAACTAATTGATTATGCTAACATCGTGAAGTGGGTGCAGCATCTCTCTATGTCCTGGTGCACCCAGTGCTGAATACAGAACGCATCCGTGGCAAACACGATCTGCGAGAAATTCTACATAAGCCGTAGGCAGAGTAACATGGCATGCTGTGCCGTCTATTGTAACACATTGTTTACTAGAATTGAAATTAACCTCAGCTGAAATTGCTTAAAATTTTGAAATATATCGTTACATTTTTTTAAAAGAGTTTGTATATGGAAACAAAACAGTCTTGTTTTTACATGATTTTCAATTTGATACACAAATTTGTTTAGGAAACTGCTATTTTTATTTAAATGTCGTTAAATAGAATTGTATGGCAATGTAACATGCCACAGATGTATATGTACAGATCTGTTTGCAACTTAACATAAGATCAGATAGATGTTGGAGAAGCTTGGCTGATATGAAATTTGCTATGGTATGCTATGGTGTGCTACAGTATGCTACAGATAGAGACTTTTATTTGATTTAATAATAATATAATCCAATACACCTTGCAACATGAAGTATTCGGAAAAGTCTACAATTTGTATTTGGGTTGAGATTGAGAAATATAAATCAAATATTGCTGAGATCAGCTTGTATTGAAGCATTTATTTTAGTAAAAGAACTTGATTTCCATTGCTTTACACCTACTTTAAATGCTTCAATAATCGTCAAATCACAGTAATTAAAAGACTTGTAATAACACTGGTGTCATTAGTTTTACAAGGCTGTACAGACGTACTGTGGTATATACAATGATAGGAAACACCACGCACTTAATGTCAACAGCTTTGTCACTGTGGTATACAATGATAGGAAACATCATACACTTAATGTCAATAGCTTTGTCACTGTGGTATACAATGATAGGAAACATCATACACTTAATGTCAATAGCTTTGTCACTGTGGTATACAATGATAGGAAACATCATACACTTAATGTCAATAGCTTTGTCACTGTGGTATACAATGATAGGAAACATCATACACTTAATGTCAATAGCTTTGTCACTGTGGTATACAATGATAGGAAACATCATACACTTAATGTCAATAGCTTTGTCACTGTGGTATACAATGATAGGAAACATCATACACTTAATGTCAATAGCTTTGTCACTGTGGTATACAATGATAGGAAACATCATACACTTAATGTCAATAGCTTTGTCACTGTGGTATACAATGATAGGAAACATCATACACTTAATGTCAATAGCTTTGTCACTGTGGTATACAATGATAGGAAACATCATACACTTAATGTCAATAGCTTTGTCACTGTGGTATACAATGATAGGAAACATCATACACTTAATGTCAATAGCTTTGTCACTGTTATATACAATGATAGGAAACATCATACACTTAATGTCAATAGCTTTGTCACTGTGGTATACAATGATAGGAAACATCATACACTTAATGTCAATAGCTTTGTCACTGTGGTATACAATGATAGGAAACATCATACACTTAATGTCAATAGCTTTGTCACTGTGGTATACAATGATAGGAAACATCATACACTTAATGTCAATAGCTTTGTCACTGTGGTATACAATGATAGGAAACATCATACACTTAATGTCAATAGCTTTGTCACTGTGGTATACAATGATAGGAAACATCATACACTTAATGTCAATAGCTTTGTCACTGTGGTATACAATGATAGGAAACATCATACACTTAATGTCAATAGCTTTGTCACTGTGGTATACAATGATAGGAAACATCATACACTTAATGTCAATAGCTTTGTCACTGTGGTATACAATGATAGGAAACATCATACACTTAATGTCAATAGCTTTGTCACTGTGGTATACAATGATAGGAAACATCATACACTTAATGTCAATAGCTTTGTCACTGTGGTATACAATGATAGGAAACATCATACACTTAATGTCAATAGCTTTGTCACTGTGGTATACAATGATAGGAAACATCATACACTTAATGTCAATAGCTTTGTCACTGTGGTATACAATGATAGGAAACATCATACACTTAATGTCAATAGCTTTGTCACTGTGGTATACAATGATAGGAAACATCATACACTTAATGTCAATAGCTTTGTCACTGTGGTATACAATGATAGGAAACATCATACACTTAATGTCAATAGCTTTGTCACTGTGGTATACAATGATAGGAAACATCATACACTTAATGTCAATAGCTTTGTCACTGTGGTATACAATGATAGGAAACATCATACACTTAATGTCAATAGCTTTGTCACTGTGGTATACAATGATAGGAAACATCATACACTTAATGTCAATAGCTTTGTCACTGTGGTATACAATGATAGGAAACATCATACACTTAATGTCAATAGCTTTGTCACTGTGGTATACAATGATAGGAAACATCATACACTTAATGTCAATAGCTTTGTCACTGTGGTATACAATGATAGGAAACATCATACACTTAATGTCAATAGCTTTGTCACTGTGGTATACAATGATAGGAAACATCATACACTTAATGTCAATAGCTTTGTCACTGTGGTATACAATGATAGGAAACATCATACACTTAATGTCAATAGCTTTGTCACTGTGGTATACAATGATAGGAAACATCATACACTTAATGTCAATAGCTTTGTCACTGTGGTATACAATGATAGGAAACATCATACACTTAATGTCAATAGCTTTGTCACTGTGGTATACAATGATAGGAAACATCATACACTTAATGTCAATAGCTTTGTCACTGTGGTATACAATGATAGGAAACATCATACACTTAATGTCAATAGCTTTGTCACTGTGGTATACAATGATAGGAAACATCATACACTTAATGTCAATAGCTTTGTCACTGTGGTATACAATGATAGGAAACATCATACACTTAATGTCAATAGCTTTGTCACTGTGGTATACAATGATAGGAAACATCATACACTTAATGTCAATAGCTTTGTCACTGTGGTATACAATGATAGGAAACATCATACACTTAATGTCAATAGCTTTGTCACTGTGGTATACAATGATAGGAAACATCATACACTTAATGTCAATAGCTTTGTCACTGTGGTATACAATGATAGGAAACATCATACACTTAATGTCAATAGCTTTGTCACTGTGGTATACAATGATAGGAAACATCATACACTTAATGTCAATAGCTTTGTCACTGTGGTATACAATGATAGGAAACATCATACACTTAATGTCAATAGCTTTGTCACTGTGGTATACAATGATAGGAAACATCATACACTTAATGTCAATAGCTTTGTCACTGTGGTATATAATGATAGGAAACATCATACACTTAATGTCAATAGCTTTGTCACTGTGCTATATACAATGATAGGAAACATCATACACTTAATGTCAATAGCTTTGTCACTGTGGTATACAATGATAGGAAACAACATACACTTAATGTCAATAGCTTTGTCACTGTGGTATATACAATGATAGGAAACATCATACACTTAATGTCAATAGCTTTGTCACTGTGGTATACAATGATATGAAACACCACAGACTTAATGTCAATAGCTTTGTTACTGTAATCACACAAAGGTACAACTAGGTTTTCTGGATTATGTCATATACCAGTAGGACCACACTTTTTGGTTTTCTTTAATTAGGAAATGTTTGGTCATGTCTGTCATGTCATTAACGGTTGACACCAAGAGTAGGGTATCTTTGATAGGGACGCTGTGTCAACACTCGTATATAAGTGAAGGTTTCACAACGCTTCCTTGTTTAGAAATCTTCATTAATGTAAACTGATGAATTGGATGATGAATTTGTTATTTAGCAAAGCTAGGTCCTGGATATAGAATAGAATTATAGCTGTATTGACTGTTTTAGTGATGAAGTTTGTTATGTTTGGTTTGGTTTAATTTTGTTTAACGTCCTATTTAACAGCTAAGGTCATTTAAGGACGTGCCTCCATGTGCCATTATGTTAGACACCTACACAGTAAAACATGGGTACCATATTCAACCAAATAAGCACACTTTGAGCTTTACAAACCACTTTAGGGGTGCACCTATCATGCTCAAACCAGCTGAAACCAATCATCTCTGTTTGTGTTCAAACGTTCAAAGGACAAAACAAATAACTTAATGGAAACAATTGGTCTAAACATGAATCAGAAAAAGATGCTTAATCACTGGCTTACATTACCTTGTATGTTAATACCAAAGGGCCCAAAACCTTTGGTCAAAAGATTGAAGATCATATTGGCAGATCAGTGAAGTAAGCAACCTTTTAACAGGTTGTACTTAAGCTCTCCAATCCTTTTTCCCCAGGAAAAATGTTGAGGTGAGCTTGTAGAGGCAGGGGTGCTTATTAGGTTGAATACGGAATTATGAACATATTTTTAAAGAAAGCAGATTCTTGCTTATAACAATATCATGTGTCATTTGAAAAGGCCCTTTGTCATGAACATCAAATTCTGTAGCAGATTTTGTCAATAATATTCTAATTTATCTTCTCCTAAGTTTGTTATAAACATGTTTTATTGTAGAGAACTAATTTCTTAGCTGCCTAGGGTTGTTTTAAAAATTGTTTTACTGTAGTGACTGATTTCTTGGGTTCTCAGGCTTTGTTATAGAGATGTCTTTCAGTAGGAAAACAGTTTCTTCGGTCCCCAGTGTTTGTTACAACCGTGTTTACTGCAGCAAGCTAACTTCTTAGATATTCAGGCTTCGTTTTAAATGTGATTTACTGCAGAAAACTGCTTTGTTAGGTACAATGATTTATTTTTTACCATGTTTTACTATAGAGAACTTATTTCCTAGGTCATCGTATTTCATGATTAAAATGTAACAGAATCGGACTGCTTTCTTCAGTCATTTGGATTGTTTTACTGTAGAGAATGTAGATTGCTTTATTCATTTTTATCATGTTATGCTTAACCTTTTCCACTCATTACATATGAGTGGTTTCAAAACTTGGGGAGTAAAAAGTGTAATATACATGCATGTTATCAAAACTTTGTGTATGCCTCTTGCTGACTGATCAGCACATATTTCTACATTCTTGTTATCTTTTTCTTGAAATAGGTACATGGCTATTTCAGACTTAAAATCAACTGTGAACACTTTAACTTTGATCTGTTTATTTTAAAGATTTTTATTTATTTTTGATGAAGCTTAATAGGCATAACAGTTTTGGAGCCAAAGAAAAAATCCAAGATGGCCACCGATTGGTGGACATGTTATGGTATATAACTAAAATTCTATTGGGCTGATTTGCTTCAAACTCCATTGATCTGTTTCTATAATGAACCTACATAAGTTGTGTAGTTTCAAACCAAAATAATTCAAGAATTTTTTTTGATAAGTTGATGATGTTTCCTGACCTATAACTGTTTTAGGTTTAATCTGACAAATAATACGTGGCACAGAAAATGACACAATAGAGAAAGTTTGACATTAAGATGTTTGTTTGTCAGGCTGTGTAGGTATTAAGGCTGCAACGATATATCGCGATATGTTGAATACAGTACGATACACAATATTTTTTGGGAGGTCACGATACACCTACGATATTTTCAGGATTTTGTCGTTCCCAAATTTAGTCTACTGATATTGGTTCCCACATGGCAAGTGACAGCTCCAGCTCGGCATGCACATCGAAAGACATGAATTGTGTGAAACTTTAAAGCTATGCACATTTTGGACCAAGTCTTTTTCCAGTTGTAATATTGCCATCCAAAATTGCAACAAATCTTTTCTCTTTGTTTCTTCTGTTACTATATGTATTGTAATACGTATCATATTGTGACCACAGTATCATGATACGTATCGTATTGTGACCACAGTATCGTATCGTGACCACAGTATTGTGATACCTATCGTATCGTGACCACAGTATCGTATCAGGACCACAGTATCGTGATATGTATCGTATTGTGACCACAGTATCGTGATACGTATCGTATTGTGACCACAGTATCGTATCGTGACCACAGTATTGTGATACCTATCATATCGTGACCACAGTATCGTATCGTGACCACAGTATCGTGATACGTATCGTATCATGACCACAGTATCGTGATACGTATCGTATTGTGACCACAGTCTCGTGATATATATCGTATTGCAACCACAGTATCGTGATACATATCGTATTGTGACCTCAGTATCGTGATACGTATCGTATTGTGACCACAGTCTCGTGATATATATCGTATTGCAACCACAGTATCGTGATACATATCGTATTGTGACCACAGTATCGTGATATGTATCGTATTGCAACCACAGTATCGTGATACGTATCATATTGTGACAACAGTATCGTATTGTGACCACAGTATTGTGATACCTTTCGTATCACAATACTGTGGTCACAATACGATACTGTTGTCACAATATGATACGTATCATATTGTGACAACAGTATCGTATTGTGATCACAGTAATGTGATACCTTTCGTATCATGACCATAGTATCGTATCGTGATAAGTATCATATTGTGGCCACAGTAACGTGATATCATATTGTGGCCACAGTAACGTGATACATATCGTATTGTGTCCACAGTATCGTGATACGTATCATTTTGTGTCCACAGTATCGTGATACATATCGTATTGCAACCACAGTATCGTGATACGTATCATATTGTGACAACAGTATCGTATTGTGACCACAGTATTGTGATACCTTTCGTATCATGACCATAGTATCGTATCGTGATAAGTATCATATTGTGGCCACAGTAACGTGATATCATATTGTGGCCACAGTAACGTGATACATATCGTATTGTGTCCACAGTATCGTGATACGTATCATTTTGTGTCCACAGTATCGTGAGACATATCGTATTGTGTCCACAGTATCGTGATACGTATCATTTTGTGTCCACAGTATCGTGATACATATCGTATTGTGTCCACATTATCGTGATATGTATCGTATTTTGTCCACAGTATCGTGATACGTATCGTATTGTGTCCACAGTATTGTGATATGTATCGTATTGTGTCCACAGTATCGTAATACGTAACGAATCGTCATGTTAATGTATTGTTGCAGCCTTATTAGTTATGAAGTTGTGTTTCTATCAGTTTTAGAAACCACCCACTTTTAGTACACTCCATTAACATTTTATGACTCCATTAAATCAGATATCAAACTATGACAGGCCTGTGTTAATTAGCGTTGGTAATTTGGGTGTTACATGAGCACTTCAGCCCACAAGTGTTCAAAGCTTGGTTAGCTTTGACAAATTTTTAAAATTAAATTTGTTTCTTTAATATCAAAATTTCAGAAATTTCCTCGTGTTTCTTGTCTTCTGGTGATTGGTTTTGATTTTAACTTTTTGAATCTCAATATTTTGGATAAATACGATATGATAGATTTGATAGACTCCCATTAAACAAGCTTTGAACAACACGGACTCAGAAGCTGCTTCTGGTTTCTATAAGGAAGTTTAGTGTTCACTTAGACACTAATCTTTAAAAAAAAATACCTTCATACAATCCTTTTCCTTTCAAAGGTACGGAGTAAGTATCAGTTTCTATATGCCCTACGACCGACTGGTCGTATTATGGTATTGGCCGCGTTGACTGACTGATGTCCGACTGCCCGTCCGTCCGTCCATCCACTTTTCGTTGTCATCGCTCTCCCATCTTCATTCATGAACATATATTGATGAAACTTGGTACACATATTGCATACTAATATAGCTCAAACAAGTTCGCATTTCAGAAGTTGACGTGAAATTTTGGTTGAGTTATGTCCCTTTCATTGCTAAATATGGGCATTGTGTAATAAATGCAAGAACTTTTTTTTTATTTTTGAATCAATTTCTTTCAAATTTTGTATGGTAATGCCAAAAGCAATAATGTTCATCTTTTAATACGAGTTCTTCTTTCGAGTTTTAACTTTCCACGTTTTGGCGTATCACAATCGACATAGTTACAATGTACCTCATTTTTGCTGTAAACTTTTGCTTGTTTACACGATAACTCAAACAATTGTTCTCCGATTTTTATTAAAATACTTGGTTGTTTCATTATCTGAATGCTTTGATTGAGTTTTTAATTTGTGACATTTAAAAGCTATTCCGCAGAGTTATGCCCATTTTTCATTGCCAAATAAGGGCATTCTGTCGAAAATGCAAGAACTTTTAAATTATTTGTTCAAGACTCCTACCTCTAAGCCAAGGTTCTAGTTTTAGTAACAGCAACAATGACCACGAAAGTTTAATTCTGAAACACAAAATAACTTGTGCCCACAAACACTGTCAATAAATGGCAAGTTCACTGTCACCAACTAAACAGTGGCAGTAACCACATTTATATCATATATCACTACCTGCTTCCAATATATCAATACCCTTCTGAGGGTCTGACGGGCGTATCATGCTACTGCTCGCAGTGCTCTTGTTATTTCTTTTCTTTCTTAAATAATTCCTATTTACAGTCTAATATTTCTTTATTAAACTACAGTTCAATTTTCCTTAAATCTTAATGATTACAGTACATAAAAAGTTCAAAAAACCTTTGTCCCCTAGTCACACAAATAACAGTGACATAATTACAGGCCCATGTCTAAAGGTATGGCTGTATATTGCTTGTTGACCTAGAATTGATCTTCAATCATTATCTTATTCCTGAAACTTTCAAGATCAAACAAAATTGGTGTTTCTTTCTTCAGCTATTCCATTGACAATCATGGCCATTACCTGGCATTGCTCCCCATAGAGTTGTTCTAAGGCAATTGTATTTCAATTTAATTAAACATATAGTAGTTCAGTTTGTTTATTTAGATGAACTGTCACCAGGGGAGACCTAGATTTGGTTGTCCTGTGTGTGTGGGGGTGTCTTGTTTATCCCTTCATCCCTAGCTTTACACTAGTTAAGCTGTGACAGTGCTGTGTCATAATGTCAACATACATGCTCTCTCATGCTGTATCTTCAACACCTCAATGAGATGACCTAAATCTTTTCTTTATGGTATTTGTGAATTAAACAGACAATACACTTCCTGTAAATAGGCTTACATTGGTAAACACTTTGCGTCAGCAACAATAATATTTACATTTGTCATGATTAAGTGATGCTTTAGGACTCACACAACTAAATCATTTACTATATGTTAATACCAAACATTTTAGCTAATAACTTTAATATTTGAAGTTCAAAACCAGTGACAACTGTCTAGATTCATAAATACATACCTTGCAAAGGCTACAAAATGACTTTTTTGGTAGGTTTAGTGGCATATATGAGTGTCACAGCGCCAAGAGGTTGACAACCGGAAGTTTACAAGCAAAACCGGTGAACCAAAACAGAAACGTCCCCAGACATTTTGCCCTTGTGCAAATCCGCACACAGACATGGAAATATATCAAAAGTATATATTTTTCAAAAGTTAAATACCTGAACATTTCATTTATCTAAAAATCTGTCATCAGTTCCTTATTAAACTCCTTCAGTGGCCCAGTAATTAGCCGGAACTTATTTCAAATAGAAACTTCAAACGTATGAAACACTTGCTGATTGGCTGATTAACTTGTATGAGTCCTTTAGCTAAAGCAAAGGTGTACTAAATTAAAACAACCACTTACTGTTCTGTCCCTTCATCTCTTTCTGGAAATGAAATCTATGCCTTTGAATTCACCAAATAGAACATTTGATCAAGTTTTTATCATATTTATATATTTTTTTTTATATTTACATTGACGAATCCTTTCAGTGGATCGATATAACAACGAATAAAACAAATAAACAGGGTTTGTTCCTGCTTATACACGGGTGCAACGCAGTGGCGAGAACATTGTTTTTTCGCGGGGAAATGTGACACTATCGTGAGAGATCTTAGCAACCATCAACAACAATAACACAACAAAATGTAGTTCCATATTCAATGTTTATTTGTAGCACAGGACACGTGAATACGTGGATATTTCACAAAGCACAGTTCAATAATATTTTAAGATGTAAGAATTAAGCATCTAGGTCGGTCGTTCCGAGGGAGTAGTTTTTGTAGTGTATTACTACGCAGTGTGATCAGGTTACTATCAGTTCCCTCGTGCTGAGATTCTATGAACACCTGTGTTATGCATTTATGAATGTAATTTTTGTCAATGGGTCTAAGCATACAGAATGTAAATATGTAGCAATAGTATTCTGTACAGATTACCTGGTTCATGTAGCAATAGTATTCTGTACAAACTACCTGGTTTATGTAGCAATAATATTCTGTACAAATTACCTGGTGTATATAGCAATAATATTCTGTACAAATTACCTGGTTTATATAACAATAGTATTCTGTACAAATTACCTGGTTTATATAGCAATAGTATTCTGTACAAATTACCTGGTTTATATAGCAATACTATTCTGTACAAATTATCTGGTTTATATAGCAATAATATTCTGTACAAATTACCTGGTGTATATAGCAATAATATTCTGTACAAATTACCTGGTTTATATAACAATAGTATTCTGTACAAATTACCTGGTTTATATAGCAATAGTATTCTGTACAAATTACCTGGTTTATATAGCAATAATATTCTGTCAAATTACCTGGTTTATATAGCAATAATATTCTGTACAAGTTACCTGGTGTATATAGCAATAATATTCTGTACACATTACCTGGTTTATTTAGCAATAATATTCTGAACAAGTTACCTGGTTTATATAGCAATAGTATTCTGTACAAATTACTTAGTTTATATAGCAATAATATTCTGTACAAATTACCTGGTTTATATAGCAATAATGCAATAATATTCTGTACAAGTTACCTGGTGTATATAGCAATAATATTCTGTACAAATTACCTGGTTTATTTAGCAATAGTATTCTGTACAAATTACCTGGTTTATATAGCAATGATATTCTGTACAAATTACCTAGTTTATATAGCAATAATATTCTGTACAAATTACCTGGTTTACATAGCAATGATATTCTGTACAAATTACCTGGTTTATATAGCAATAGTATTCTGTACAAATTACCTGGTTTATATAGCAACAATATTCTGTACAAATTACCTGGTTAATATAGCAATAATATTCTGTACAAATTACCTGGTTTATATAGCAATAATATTCTGTACAAATTACCTAGTTTATTTAGCAATAATATTCTTTATGAATTACCTTTTAAATAACCAGTTTTATTCTTTACTAATTATCAGGTTTTGTTACAAAGAATATTTTTGTCAATAATCTGGTTTTAATATGGAAAAAATATTCTCTTTAACCTACTTCAATTATTTTTATATGAATTAACCGGTTTAACTATTACTAATATTAAATGTCAATTAGGTGGTTTAACTACCAATGATATCCTGTATAAGATAGCTAGTTTAACTACCAATAATATTTTAGTGAATTAAATTGTTGACTCACCAATGCCTTCCCATGTAAATTTCCTTGTTTAGCTACTACATGTACTATATAACGCTAATGTTTGTTTCTATGATTACTTGTATAAAAGCTGGTAGTTTTCTTTAAAAAATAATAATTCATTAGCCTTTTATCAATATGGCATATGCTCATATGGAATGTAATATATTCATTCAATTAAAAGTTATGTTATTAATTGAAGGTATTAATTATTGGTAATAATATTTATAAAAATACCCGATATCATTCTAAATCAAAAGTAATTGATGTGATCATTATTAATTACTGGTATGACTTGTATTAATGATATTAAATATATATAAATAACACTGGTGTTACAAGTAAAACTCTTTATATATTTATTTCATTTCAACAATTCTGTTTACCACATCAGGTAGGATCGCGTGTTGTATAACTTCGTAAAAAGTATGATGTTTCCAAAATGTTTGATCAAGTATAGTCCTATGAAGGACAGTGATATGTCTCTACATTTATTGTGTTCATATTAAAAAATTACAGAGAAATGAAAAGGAGAAGCTAGGTCAGCTCTGCTTATTGTTACATCTAGTGTTTTTTTTATATTTTCAAGCATGGAAAACGTTTTAATACTATTATTTGTAAAGATATGTTCGTTAATACCGTTATTTATTGAGATATATTCGTTTCTTTTTCTGGATGACTTTTTGAGGTTGTTTAAGAAAATTAAATAGAAATAAAATTGAATAATAGTACATATACATGAATGCACTGATAACAGCACACATAAAAGCAAAGCTGGAAAAATTCAATATCCAGGAAAAATAGCTGAAAATATTACTAATAGTTAAATGAAGATAAATGTAAACGCAACTTATATTAGTATTTGCCATTCATGCCGCTTTTATCAAAACCCCTACATCTGAATGTAAATTTAATAGCGATTTCATTAGTAACTGGGGAGAAAGGCCCAGTGTTAGAGCATAGTTACACACAGCCAATTGGACCTTCCTTGGGAGCCATTATCATAAAACCTTCAAATTCGTTCTGTTTTCTGTGTATTTTGTAACTTTTTCAAACTCCGTACATCCTTTATCCGATTCATATACAACGTAGTCCAGATTGAGTTTGGCAGAACTTCGTAAACACCAGCCGTAATTATGATTTGTTCAGCAGAGGTCATGAATATTTCATATTGGTTTTGAAATTACATGGAAAACAATATGATAAACATTTGACTTGAGAGTTGTATTCTGTGAGGTTGATAATTGAGGAAGTGTGTGATCACATTCAGTATGATTGATACTCACACCTCGGTAACAAGTTGTTATTGTTGACACCGTTTAAGGGAGGTAACTACCTATGGCCAACATCACACCTGTTGGTACTTCCTTATAGCATCCTTATCATTATTACATGATATGGTTATACAGCTGAGTGTCATTAATCAACCCACCACCTGGCCTGTTGTCCCACTATCCTGAGCCACTCTGTGTTGTCCTGCTATCCTGAGCCACACTGTGTTGTCCCACTATCCTGAGCCACACTGTGTTGTCCCACTATCCTGAGCCACACTGTGTTGTCCCACTATCCTGAGCCACACTGTGTTGTCCCACTATCCTGAGCCACACTGTGTTGTCCCACTATCCTGAGCCACACTGTGTTGTCCCACTATCCTGAGCCACACTGTGTTGTCCCACTATCCTGAGCCACACTGTGTTGTCCCACTATCCTGAGCCACACTGTGTTGTCCCACTATCCTGAGCCACACTGTGTTGTCCCACTATCCTGAGCCACACTGTGTTGTCCCACTATCCTGAGCCACACTGTGTTGTCCCACTATCCTGAGCCACACTGTGTTGTCCCACTATCCTGAGCCACACTGTGTTGTCCCACTATC
>NW_018408528.1:307234-382796 GCF_002113885.1 Mizuhopecten yessoensis
AGCCACCACCTGGCCTGTTGTCCCACTATCAAGCCACCACCTGGCCTGTTGTCCCACTATCAAGCCACCACCTGGCCTGTTGTCCCACTATTAAGCCACCACCTGGCCTGTTGTCCCACTATCAAGCCACCACCTGGATTGTTGTCCCACTATTAAGCAACCACTAGTTTAGTTATCCCAGTATCAGTCACCACAAGTCCCACTAATCTGGTCGTCCCATGATCCATCCACCACTAATCTGGTTGTCCCATAATCCAGCCACCACTGATCTGGTTGTCCCATAATCCATCCACCACTAATCTGGTCGTCCCATGATCCAGCCACCACTAATCTGGTTGTCCCATGATCCAGCCACCACTAATCTGGTTGTCCCATGATCCATCCACCACTAATCTGGTTGTCCCATAATCCATCCACCATTAATCTGGTTGTCCCATAATCCAGCCACCACTAATCTGGTTGTCCCATGATCAAACCACCACTGATCTGTTTATTCCATGATTCAGGTACCACTAATCTGTATTTAAGTGTTTTGTGTGATGTGAGGGACCTAGGGGTAGTATTCAAGTGTTTTGTGTGATGTGATGGAACTAGGGGTTGTATTCAAGTGTTTTGTGTGATGTGAGGGACCTAGGGGTAGTATTCAAGTGTTTTGTTTGATGTGAGGGACCTGGAGGCACTAATCAAGTATTTTGTGTCATGTGAGCGACCTTGGGGCAGTAATCATAAAAAATTTCGCCCAGTCAAACCTTCGACGTTTAAATCCACCTTGCCCTACCTTCAATTCGCCCTTCATAGTTAATTACTATGTATATCATATTGTTTACAAATGTTCCCTGTAATGATAAATTCACACTCATTACTTCATAGACAGTTTTCTCCATATCAAATAGTTGTAAGAAAATACATTATCGAGTTGCTGGGACAAATGTGAATCTTCAAAGATTCCAGTTGTATAATTACGGACTTACAAAATTGAAAAGTAGCAGTTTGGTTTAACAGAATAGTTTTTTGCTTGAAAAAGACACTTTCAACATTTTGATATTTTCCAACATATCCAAGAGCCATTTTGGTCCCTTTTAAAAGAGTATTTTTTTCTTAGGAATACAGCGTAAATTCATGTTGTCTGATACCGTCCATTATGGTATCGCCCAATCAAATGCCACCAGTGCCTTAATTTCCGTATCCGGGAGACTACAGTTGTCATTAAGACATGTCAAGGTTGCCACATTATCCATGTCTGTCAAACATGCAAATGAACTGCTTTTTAGCCGAGCTTTTTAGTCATACAACAAACAGTAAAGACATCATGACATTTTGATTCAAGTGTTTCAAAATGAAGAAAAAAAATGAACATTTCGGCTAAAAGCTTAGCTGGATTTTATAAATTCTCTACTGTCCTGAATTCCTTGATTGAAATACTGGAAAATAAATATAATATTAAGGTTTTATCAATTTTCATTAAGTCAAGGAACATTTATAAATCAATGGTATGACATTTGATATCTTAATAGGATAAAAGGTTTAAGTTACTTATACACGCTGAAGGAGTGGTTACCAATTCAAGGTCACTCATAGTGGGAATATGCCTCCTTGTTGTAAGTTAAATAAATAAAATACAAAAAATTAAGGTTCAACTGACAAAGGTGCTTTTTTGTTTCAAAACAAAAAAATCAGACTAAATCATGAGGTTGTTACAGGTAGGTTTATATTCAACTAACAGGACTGGACTGGTATTCCAAGGTGAAAGAAATACAAAGCTGATATATAGAGCCTGCTGAAAATTACACTGCAAAATACCCAGCTGATAGAACCAGCTGTATATTACACTGTAAAATATTAAGCTAATACAACCAACTAAATGTTACACTCTGAAAGATCAACCAGAACCAGCTGAAAATTATACTGTTTAAAACACAGCTGACAGAAGCAGCTGACGAAAATTATACTGTTTAAAACCCAGCTGACGAAAATAATCAGTCGACAAAACCAGCTGGAGGTTACACTGATATACCCAGCTGATAGAACCAGCTGAAAGTTACACTGAAGTTTCCAACAAATAAAAACAGCTGTAAATTACACTGTGAAATACCCAGTTGACAAAGCCAGCTGAAAGTTACACTGAAATTACACTATGATAGAACCAGCTGAGTATTATACTATGATAGAACCAGCTGAGTATTACACTGTGATAGAACCAGATAGATATTACACTGTGATAAAACCAGCTGAGTATTACACTGTGATAAAACCAGCTGAGTATTACACTATGATAGAACCAGCTGAGTATTACACTATGATAGAACCAGCTGAGTATTACACTATGATAGAACCAGCTGAGTATTACACTGTGATAGAACCAGATAGATATTACACTGTGATAAAACCAGCTGAGTATTACACTATGATAAAACCAGCTGAGTATTACACTTTGATATAACCAGCTGAGTATTACAGTGATAAAACCAGCTGAGTATTATACTGTGATAGAACCAGCTGAGTATTACACTGTGATATAACCAGCTGAGTATTACACTGTGATAAAACCAGCTGTGTATTACACTGTGATAAAACCAGCTGAGTATTACACTGTGATAAAACCAGCTGAGTATTACACTGTGATAGAACCAGCTGAACATTATACTGTGATAAAACCAGCTGAGTATTATACTGTGATAGAACCATCTGTAAGTGGATGGATGTTAGAAACTGTTACTACATGCTGGAAACTCTTATGGCATTCCAACCATATCACAGTTGTCCTGTTAGACACTTCTAAATTGTTCTTGCTTCTGGTTGATCTTTACATGTAGAAAGGTACACAATAATGATATTAAATATGAATTCCTCTTAAAAAAATGTAAAGAAAATTTAACACAATTGATTTCAAGAATATCAAGCATAAAATATTGGCACGTTCGTGGAATTTTCCTGTGATACAGATGGCGTTTCTTGCAGCTGGTGATTTCTGATAACAGTTCAATTCATAAATGAAAATATTTTGTTGTCTTGTATTATACAAAAAGTAAACTATGATATATTGACATCAATTGAGTATTGTATTGTACTCTTACATGTTCTGATTGAGATGAGATGTAGTTGTATTGAGTTATATCACAGATGTAGATTTAGATATATCTTCTCCCGAGTGTTTAATTGGAAAGCAAATGTTGCGATATTGTGAGTACCTTACACTTGTCACGAGGCCGTAATTTGTGGATTGGAATATTTCGCCGTTAACTGGCTAATATTGGCTTCTCAATGTGAAATGTGTATACACAGCGTGGATAGGATATAAATCAACCTACTTTTACAAATGTCTATCTGTCATTTAACAAGAAAGATTAGAACAGATTCATATTGGGATGTTTAATCGTGTTAAAACTGTCCTTCATACTGTACAGGATAAGCTTGCTATGTGTCAGGGAAACGTATCATTTGTTACCCAGATCTCATCACAATTTGTCATCAATTAGCCATTGTTTGTAGGGTATCTTGAGAAACGGCCTGCAGCAATACATTCCTCTTGTTAGCCGTTACGTAAAACAACACAGGGAGAAAAATGTTTACTTCAGGTTTCAACCTTGGCAGTATTTTAAAGACATTTTATAAGAAGAGAGTAAAATTAGCCACACAATTTTCACACAATTTTATCGTAAAATTGTATTTCAATTTCAGTTCTGCTAATAAGATATGATTAATTAATGCTACTAATAAACTTTTAAATGTTATTTTATTTAAGTTCTAACCTTGAAAATCTCTGAAGTATTTCGTAAAGCAGCCAAATTGCGTAAGTAGATTGGTCAGTTTGTGAGATTATGATAATTGTTTGAACAGTCGTTAAGTTATAGGGGTACAGCCCTCATTGTTAAGGTGAACAGTTGCATCCACTAGTCTGCTAATTGGTCTCCCCTTAATCCAAGGGGAATAATTAGTCCTGCATTAGATGCTGTTGTATAATTGTACAAGATTATGGTGGATTAACACCAATGGGGATATGCATACATTTTTAAGAAAAAAAATTGTAACAAAACTTTATGTATTATCAAGGTGAAAGTAGTGATATGTTCCGATGCAGTCGGCAGTTTACTTCATTACAAAGTTCAAAGTTGATAACTAAATCCATGCTGGTTCAAAATGATGCATAGATTGGAAATTAAAGTAGGATTTGAAAGAAAGGAAAGATTTTACTTTTATAGATAAAGTGTTTAATATTTATCATTCTTTCCAATCTTGGGTAGATAAGCTTTAAATAACTAACCAATACAGTTATTGACCCGGGTTTCATTCTCAGCCATCTCTTGGCCAAAAATAGTTTCTGTAGATTTCTTACTTGTTACACCTAGTAAAGAGGGTAGAACTGAGCAGTGCTCAGAGAACATATTCTCTGGTTGATAAAAAAGTAAAAATACAATTAAGATGTCTATTTTTCTGACATTCAGAATAAGTCATATACACATCATCATTTTAATTTTATAGAATTTTAACTGACAGTTTCCATATTACAAAGCAATAAAAAAGGAGCCTAAACAATACTGACTTTCTCTAAATCCTGAAAGCGTAAACCTTGCCATGATATTACGTGTTTGGGGCTACAGATATATGGTACAGATGATCCATGACTTTATAATTTGGTGACGAGGCATGTCAGATCTGCTCTATCTATTAAGAATTTTAATAGTGAGTTAGATCAATCAACAACTGCATTTTCCATTTGGTATATTTCAAGGTCAGTTATCAAGGTCAAATACTGTTTAATGCTGAGGTAATTGAATGAATTATTTGTCGAGGTGATTTTCAATAGTTCTGTTGACCAGTAAGTAAGTGACCTGATGGCCTGACTTGACCAGTATGTAGGTAGCCTGATGGCCTGACTTGACCAGTAAGGAAATGGCCTGATGATAGGATGGATGGATGACGGGTTTCGCGCCTACATGAATCCGCCCTTACGGGTTTCATCTCACTGACGGAAGTCAGTGTTCAGTCAGCGTCCCGATGATAGCCTGACTTGACCAGTATGTAGGTAGCCTGATGATAGCCTGACTTGACCAGTATGTAGGTAGCCTGATGGCCTGACTTGACCAGTATTTAGGTAGGCTGATGGCCTGACTTAACCAGTATGTAAGTGGCATTATGGCCTGACTTGATCAGTAAGTAAGTGGCCTGATGATAGCCTGACTTGACCGGTAAGTAAGTGGCCTGATGATAGCCAGACTTGACCAGTATGTAGGTAGGCTGATGGCCTGCCTTGACCAGTATGTAATTATAAGTGGCCTTATGGCCTGCCTGACTTGACCAGTATGTAAGTAGGCAGATGATGGCCTGCCTTAACCAGTGTGTATGTAGGCTGATGATGGCCTGCCTTGACCAGTCCGTAAGTAGCCTGATGTTGGCCTGGCTGATACAGGTGACAGTAAAGCACTTCCCTTTGCACTGTTGCCCAACACATTTTGACAGGGCTGCTGTTTAACAGAAAACCACAGTCAGGAATTGACATTGCATTGCTGGGTTTGGATGAAATATTATTTTATTTTTTCATTGAGTTGTTAATTAAAATTGATTGGTGATTTCCGTTGTTTTGGACATGGTGTGATATATATGGTATGAGGTTCTGGATCCTATCTCTGACTGGGGCATGCATCCTTTTTCAGCACATAGTTTGTAAAATTCAATAAATCCCAAATTGCTTTAAGTCTGACAAATGTTTCCCCTACTCAACATGGTGGTGCCTGGCAACTAGGACATGACGCCACCCCTCTTCTGCCTTAGCCTTGAAACCTCCAGCTTTCTTTCACTCTGATTGCTTTAATGAGTTTGAAATTTCTTGAAAATTAATTTTCAGTATTTCATTCCTCTTGTCAAGACCCTGTACCATTGCATTGATGCTGTAGAGAAGGTTTAGATCTGCTGCACATCCATGCAGCTCAGATTCTCAAATAAAAAAATAATTAAAAACTCATTTTTGATTCTTTTGTATTTCCCTGTTAGCTTTCTTTCGTATCCATATTCAATGTACTGAGCGCTAATCTCATTCTTTACATATGCAGCAAGACGCAACCAAAAGTTAGAAATGTTTTTAAAAGACTGTATTTAACAGTAACATGTTTTCTTATTCTTTTTCCTAATTTCCTTTCTATGATTCTCAGTTCCTGGTTCTGTGAACAAACGAGGAAGAATTCAAAGACTCCTTCAAATTGTCTTTTTGACTGTATGATGGTATTATCCTCGACATTGTTCAACGTTCAGGCTCAATTCTTCTCTGTAACACAAGTTTACAAAAAAATATCTGGTAATTACCGGAAAAATTGTATTCATTACACCTCGTTGAAATTCAGTAATTTTAAGATACCTTGAAGCTATGCTTTTTTGCCTTTGTGCTGTCTCCAATTAAACAAAATAATATTTTCTCCCTATGTTTGAATTGGATTGTAATATTAGAGTACACTTTGTGTTGTAACTCCTACCTAATCAGTGGCACTTTACAGGGCCTACTTTAACTGTTATTCCTCATTTATCACAGAAATATTGTCCCGCCAAGAAAGACTACCAATAACTATTTCTGTCTCCAAAAGTTGACCTCTTCCTGTAGTGAAAAAATAACTCTACATCCCCCATAGTGTCGAGTTAAAATTGGTATTTAGATTGTCAGATTGAAAAGTTTATATCATTTCCTTAATAGCGTTCTTCCTACTTCTGAACGTTACTTCCTTTATTTGTAAATAAAAAAGAAAACAGAAAGGTTTGCAATGTATTAAGGTCATTTCTTTGAAGAAAGTTAAGGTACTTATCACTTAAAGATTTTATTTTAACGTTGATTTATTCTAAATACATGGTTTCTGTTTTAAAATGATATAGTTGGACTGTAACAAATTGTTTCTGTTTTAAAATGATGTAGTTGGACCATGATAAAATGGTTTCTGTGTTAAAACTATGAAGTTGGTCAGTAACAAATGGTTTCTGT
Organism: Mizuhopecten yessoensis; assembly: GCF_002113885.1. Classification (NCBI taxonomy): domain Eukaryota; kingdom Metazoa; phylum Mollusca; class Bivalvia; order Pectinida; family Pectinidae; genus Mizuhopecten; species Mizuhopecten yessoensis. Next base: position 314,196 of record NW_018408528.1, read on the forward strand.
TTTAAAATGATATAGTTGGACCGTAACAAATGGTTTCTGTTTTAAAATGATGTAGTTGGACAGTAACCAGTGGTTTCTGTTTTAAAATGATGTAGTTGGACAGTAACCAGTGGTTTTTGTTTTAAAATGATGTAGTTGGACAGTAACCAGTGGTTTCTGTTTTAAAATGATGTAGTTGGACAGTAACCAGTGGTTTCTGTTTTAAAATGATGTAGTTGGACAGTAACCAGTGGTTTCTATATTAAAATGATAAAGTTGGACCATAACAAATGGTTTCTGTGTATAAACGATGTAGTTGGACAGTAACCAGTGGTTTCTGTGTTAAAATGATGAAGTTAGACAGTAACCAATGGTTTCTGTGTTAAAATGATGCAGTTGGACAGTAACCAGTGGTTTCTGTGTTAAAATGATGTAGTTGGACAGTAACCAGTGGTTTCTGTGTTAAAATGATGTAGTTGGATCATAACAACTGATTTCTGTGTTAAAACGGTGAAGTTGGACAGTAACCAGTGGTTTCTGTGTTAAAATGATGTAGTTGGACAGTAACCAGTGGTTTCTGTGTTAAAATGATGTAGTTGGACAATAACCAATGGTTTCTGTGTTCAAATGATGTAGTTGGACCATAACAACTGGTTTCTGTGTTAAAATGGTGAAGTTGGACAGTAACCAGTGGTTTCTGTGTTAAAATAATAAAAATGGACAGTAACCAGTGGTTTCTGTGTTAAAATGATGTAGTTGGACCGTTACAAATGGTTTCTGTGTATAAACGATGTAGTTGGACTGTAACCAGTGGTTTTTGTGTTAAAATGAGAAAGTACGACCATAACAAATGGTTTCTGTTTTAAAATGATGTAGTTGGACAGTAACCAGTAGTTTCTGTGTTAAAATGATGGAATTGGACAGTAACCAGTGGTTTCTGTGTTAAAATGATGAAGTTGGATAGTAACCAGTGGTTTCTGTGTTAAAATGATGCAGTTGGACAGTAACCAGTGGTTTCACGTTAAAATGATGTAGTTGGACAGTAACCAGTGGTTTCTGTGTTAAAATGATGAATTTGGATAGTAACCAGTGGTTTCTGTGTTAAAATGATAATGTTGGACAGTAACCAGTGGTTTCACGTTAAAATGATGAAGTACAGTAACCAGTGGTTTCTGTGTTAAAATGATATTGTTGGACAGTAACCAGTGGTTTCACGTTAAAATGATGAAGTACAGTAACCAGTGGTTTCTGTGTTAAAATGATGCAGTTGGACAGTAACCAGTGGTGTCTGTGTTAAAATGATGTAGTTGGACAGTAACCAGTAGTCTCTTTGTTAAAATGATGGAATTGGACAGTAACCAGTGGTTTCTGTGTTAAAATGATGAAGTTGGATAGTAACCAGTGGTTTCTGTGTTAAAATGATATTGTTGGACAGTAACCAGTGGTTTCACGTTAAAATGATGTACTTGGACAGTAACCTGTGGTTTCTGTGTTAAAATGATGAAGTTGGATAGTAACCAGTGGTTTATGTGTTAAAATGATGCAGTTGGACAGTAACCAGTGGTTTCACGTTAAAATGATGTACTTGGACAGTAACCTGTGGTTTCTGTGTTAAAATGATGAAGTTGGATAGTAACCAGTGGTTTATGTGTTAAAATGATAATGTTGGACAGTAACCAGTGGTTTCACGTTAAAATGATGTACTTGGACAGTAACCTGTGGTTTCTGTGTTAAAATGATGAAGTTGGATAGTAACCAGTGGTTTCTGTGTTAAAATGATGAAGTTGGATAGTAACCAGTGGTTTCTGTGTTACAATGATGCAGTTGGACAGTAACCAGTGGTTTCACGTTAAAATGATGAAGTACAGTAACCAGTGGTTTCTGTGTTAAAATGATGAAGTTGGATAGTAACCAGTGGTTTCTGTGTTAAAATGATATTGTTGGACAGTAACCAGTGGTTTCACGTTAAAATGATGAAGTTGGACAGTAACCTGTGGTTTCTGTGTTAAAATGATGAAGTTGGATAGTAACCAGTGGTTTCTGTGTTACAATGATGCAGTTGGACAGTAACCAGTGGTTTCACGTTAAAATGATGTACTTGGACAGTAACCTGTGGTTTCTGTGTTAAAATGATGAAGTTGGATAGTAACCAGTGGTTTCTGTGTTAAAATGATAATGTTGGACAGTAACCAGTGGTTTCACGTTAAAATGATGTAGTTGGACAGTAACCAGTGGTTTCTGTGTTGAACTGATAAAGTTGGACCCTAACAACTGGTTTCTGTGTTAAAATGATGAAATTGGACAGAAATGATGAAGTTAGACAGTAACCAATGGTTTCTGTGTTAAAATGATGCAGTTGGACAGTAACCAGTGGTTTCACGTTAAAATGATGTACTTGGACAGTAACCTGTGGTTTCTGTGTTAAAATGATGAAGTTGGATAGTAACCAGTGGTTTATGTGTTAAAATGATGCAGTTGGACAGTAACCAGTGGTTTCACGTTAAAATGATGTACTTGGACAGTAACCTGTGGTTTCTGTGTTAAAATGATGTAGTTGGACAGTAACCAGTAGTCTCTTTGTTAAAATGATGGAATTGGACAGTAACCAGTGGTTTCTGTGTTAAAATGATGAAGTTGGATAGTAACCAGTGGTTTCTGTGTTACAATGATGCAGTTGGACAGTAACCAGTGGTTTCACGTTAAAATGATGAAGTACAGTAACCAGTGGTTTCTGTGTTAAAATGATGCAGTTGGACAGTAACCAGTGGTTTCACTTTAAAATGATGTAGTTGGACAGTAACCTGTGGTTTCTGTGTTAAAATGATGATGTTGGACCACAACCAATGGTTTCTGTGTTGACATCATATAGTTGGACAGTAACCAATGGTTTCTGTGTTAAAATGACGTAGATGGATTTGAAACAGTGAGCTCCCCAGTTTTGTTACAATTTGGTTCATTGTCATTATTTCATAATTTAAGTGTACTAATAATGATTGTATTTTTATGGCACTTTTTGCACTTACATTACGGTGCTCAAATAGGATTGCACTTATTACAGTTTCTATATAGTTTTTTCCATTACATATAAGTGGGTAAACCAATCCAATAATATGCTTTTCTATGAAAATTTGATAATGCACTAAAAGTTGAGTGCACTGAAATAAGTACAATTACACTAGTTGGATGGTAAACAACGGAGTCATCGTCTTAATTACATTGTACAGAACCAACGAGTTCCCTGTAGTGATATTTGACTTTTTACTACATAGTAATATATTCAAGATGAAATAGAATTATTGTTCACCCAGAAACAAGGAATGTTTTTTTATTATATTTTCAAATGAAAATAAAATGAAGGGAAGTGATAATGTTGTTACTATGTTGTTACATTAATATCACGAGAACTATTTAATATTGTTATTTTTCACATTAAATACTGTTCACAGTTGAAAAATATAATTTTATTTTCACAATAAAAACTTTCTATTTTTTCTGGTAAACTGTTAAGGATAAGAAAAATTGTGCCCTTACTCCCTAACATAAATATAAATATTTGTGTCCCATTTACTCCCTATAAATATATATAAATATTTGGGTCCCATTTACTCCCTATAAATATATATAAATATTTGTGTCCTATATACACCCTATAAATATATTTAAATATTTGTGTCCTATTTACACCCTATAAATATATTTAAATATTTGTTTCATATTTACTCCCTATAAATATATATAAATATTTGTGTCCCATTTACTCCCTATAAATAGGACACACTTATTGATATATATTTATAGGGAGCAAAAAGGACACAAATATTTATATTTATGTTAGGGAGTAAATGGTACACAAATATTTATCTATATTTATAGGGAGTAAATATATATCAATAAGTGTGTCCTATTTATTCCCTATAAATATATATTAATATTTGTGTCCCATTTACTCCCTATAAATATATATCAATAAGTGTGTCCTATTTACTCCCTATAAATATATATCAATATGTGTGTCCTATTTACTCCCTATTAATATATATCAATATGTGTGTCCCATTTACTCCCTATATATATATATCAATATGTGTGTCCTATTTACACCCTATAAATAAATATCAATATGTGTGTCCCATTTACTCCCTATAAAAATATATCAATATTTGTGTCCCATTTACTCCCTATAAATATATATCAATATGTGTGTCCTATTTTACACCCTATAAATATATATAAATATTTGTGTACCATTTACTCCCTATAATTTTATTTTTTTTGTCCTATTTACACTATATAAATATATATTAATATTTGTGTCCCATTTACTCCATATAAATATATATAAATATTTGTGTCCCATTTACTCCCTATAAATATATATAAATATTTGTGTCCTATTTACTCCCTATAAATATATATAAATATTTGTGTCCCATTTACTCCCTATAAATGTATATTAATATTTGTGTCCCATTTACTCCCTATAAATATATATCAATATGTGTGTCCTATTTACTCCCTATTAATATATAACAATATGTGTGTCCTATTTACTCCCTATAAATATATATCAATATGTTTGTCCTATTTACTCCCTATAAGTATGTATCAATATGTGTGTCCTATTTACTCCCTATAAATATATATCAATATGTGTGTTCTATTTACACCCCATATACTGTGTTTTAATTACTACTGCACATATTGATATATATTAATAGGGAGTAAATAGGACACACATATTGATATATGTGTGTCCTATTTACTCCCTATAAATATATATCAATATGTGTGTTCTATTTACACCCCATATACTGTGTTTTAATTACTACTGTTAAATATGTAATGATATGTTAATAACATTATTTGAAGAAGAAAAAAAATCGGAAAATATCGCCACCAATGTCTTGTTTTCATGTAGCAAGATGAGAAACCATTTTAAAAAAGGTCAAAATGGCCTGAATAGCAAATTGCAAAAGCAGATCAACAGTCAAGAAATTGAAAATATCAAAAACCAAGAAGTTTTATTTTAAACATAGTTTTGTTTTTGTTGTTCAATGTTGTGCAAACATTTTCAAAGATATTTTAAATGTCAGAAATATTTAAATGATTTTACTAGTTAACTGTCTAAGACAGGGAACACATTATGCAAGAAATTAAAAATGTCAGAAATGTTTAAATGATTTTCCTTGTTACCATGGCTATAGTGTGCAGCAGCACTATCCCGCCAAATCTTGTCTCTGCACATCTTGTGCAGCAGAGATTGTGCAAAAGTAGTTCTGTATGAATATTTCATGGAGTTTAACTGTTAAAGTGAATGATGAATGCAGTATTGGAGAGGGAGCGATAATGCAGCAAGATCTATTTCTATATAAAGCTTTGTTTCTGTCCAAATTAACAGGGGTTTTTGCTCATTAAGACTCGCACGAGAGTAATCGAGGGATGTCAAAAGCCAATATGTAATCACAGGCTCGAATCCTTCTTGACACGTTACGTTTTAAATCTGTAAACAATGTTGTTATAAACACCCGAGAGGATCGACACAAGTATTTTTCTCAGATTTTATCAGCTAACAATTGAGGAAATGTTTTGGCTCTCCATTGGCAAGTAATGTCAAAAATATGTAGAGATGCACCTCTGGTTTGACCGCACATCATGCGTTAATTAAAACAGACATGCATGCTTGTTGCCTTCACACCTGGTCGGACAATTTTAATGGTAATAGCTTGGAGTTATCTACAAGTGGAAGGGTAGATGGAGACCGATCTGTCGCCACACTCCGATTCTGTACACCCGAAATGCACGCCACTTACCATTCTTTAACAAATTATTTCCAATATGTGAGAAGAAGTTTAAAATATTGGTAATTTTGATTTATAGTGGAATCACTGAAATGATTTTTAGTGCAAATGCATTTTTTTCCTCCTGCAGATAAATGTAATAAATTCAAAAAGCATAGCAAACTCTTGAATTTCTTAGATTAGAATGAAGTGAAATTTTATGATAATAATTACTAATGGCATAGTTGTGCACTTTTATGAGGCCATGCTAGCTCCACAAATCGTTGATTAGGTGTTTCATGAAAGAAAGTGCTATTTTTGTGTTCCAGAATACATTAAGATTCCCCCTATCATGTTAATGCAGGCTTCTATTTTTGCCACCTTGATTTGTTATGGTTTTGTAACTTACATCTTTAATATTAATGTTAAAATGTTTAGATAGAAATCAGTGCATTTTTATCACATGAAATGGTATTATGAATTAGGCTTCATTGTGATATAGTACAAAGGTGATATGTTTGTAAAATCGTTGTAAATATATTTGACAAATTGACACTTTTGTGAGTTATATCTTGCTTCATCAAAGTTTTGTAAAACTCTTGAAGATAAATGGTATGTATTTGATCTTTAACATGACAAGATGAAATACGTTTGATCTATTGAAACACTATCTTGCAAACTTGTGGTCACATACTTTATACCATAAAACCTGTGTGGTAAACCTTTTATTTCATAAATAATTGTATCAAACATTTTATTGTTGTGTTACAATCAGATGACATCACAGTTTCTGAAAGGGGAGTGAAAACTGTTCCTATCCTAAAGACAAATTTATAGAGTTGTTTGTTTCTGGGTGGTTTTTGTTTTATGTTTTATTTATTTTTAAAGAACAATATTTGACTTCTCCGGATGCTCTATATAAGTTCTTTACTAGAGAAACAGAGTTTACTAAAGAGTTGTACCACGTCTGCTCTCCCTCGCTGTCTCTACTCTCGAGTTGAAGGTCACAACAAGAGGTCATCCATCATTTGTTGGTTTAAATGACTGTTGTTTATGAACTATTATGGATGGATGTAACATGACAGGCCAACACTGGCCAAATACCACCCTCCTTTCTATACACCAATGTCAAGGTCACAGCAAGAGACAATGGTCAATTGATCGTAATTTTTGTGTTTGTGAGATGTACTTCATGGTATATCATGGACAGCAACTCCTTGTACTTTTAGGAGGAACCGGACATGATCATCGGTCATATTCATGACTATAAGAGATGCGACATGAAGTGATGGCATCCTAATGATGTATCAGGCCCGTCACATTCGATGGTATTATAAAGGTTGTTTTATTGGGATTTTCAGAAGTATTCATAAGGTTACTATTGTTGGTTAACAGAATTTTCTTTAAATTGCAATGAAAAATCAATAAATTGTTTTTACGCCCCCGTCTTCATTGGAGCAGGCAGTACTGTGTTGTAGCCCTCCCCCTGGTTACCGTGGAAGCGGCAGTCATTAGTCGTCAGGTTCATGGGTCGACACCCTGCATGATTGTGAAGAAGCCCTGTCTCACAGCTGGACTAGATCCACACACAAGCAACAAAAAGTTCCTCGTTCCAATATCTGTCATGGGACCTTAACACAGTCAAAAACTGGTCAGGAAGAAAGTGGTGAATTGAAACTCAATACAATCCAAAGCCTTGGATGAGGATCTGGACGTAGATTTTGCTTTGTGGTGCATTTAAGTAGAAATTATAGAAAGGCTATATAAGCTACCTTGAAGGCATTTAATTGTTTTAGAAATTGCTAATTCTGACCAAAACACAAGGTACAAGATATGTCCTAAAAAGTGGTCTTTCCATGAAAATTATTAGGACTTATAATGTAGGAATAAAATGAAATATGTTTCCATCAGTTGTCATAAATAATATGTTAGAAACACTTTTGTTTTGGGTTTTTTAATTAAAAAAAGATAACAGAACATTCCCGATTAATTGAATAAAATTTTATTTGAAATATAACAAATATTATTTCATCACTAAGAGTCTGAGAGAACATTGAACCAAAAGTTTAGACCTAATTTTACATATATTCATAAAGAAAAGAGATGTTATCCCTTCTTTTCTGAAAAAAACCAAAGATGAAATAAACAAAAAATAATCAACAACAGTGTTTCATGTTATGTAACAAAAAGTTGAAATGGAATTGGGAACCAGTCGGGGAATTAGGGTCCTGGACCTCCAAACTCCAGATGGTCCTTCTCACCAATTCAGCTTTATACATGGTCACTCGTATGAACCTTACCAGGTCCCCCTACAGTGAAATAATAAAAATTCATCATAAAATAATGGTTATTTTTCAGTTGAAATTAATAAGTTTCAAATAAGAATAAAGATATAAATTGTAGTTACAGTAATGGCTAACTGCTTATTTTCTAATTGATGCATTTGTTTTACTTGTACATGTATGTATCAGTATAATATTTGGAGAAATATTCGCAAACAATTTTAATTTATGATAAATTGTCCTTACTTATTTGCAAGAAAATATCCGCCACATTTTTGATGAAAAGAATTTATTAACAGTGTTTCATTCACAAATGACAAATAGAGGATATCTAATGGTTTTCCGTTGAATATTGTGTATATTTCATGCGTGTATAATTATATGGCTTTCAATGGGAAACAATCATTTATTTCATCTTACTTTCAAATATCTCATGGAGAGAAACTGTATGGCAACATCTAAATATGTCAAAAAATTACAGTGGCCCCTAAAAATTATATACAATAACCCTTTTTTAACAAAATTAAAGGGGCTTGTCGTGGAAAAAAATACAAAACAAATGGGTCTAAATGCGTTCTCCGGCCTTCAAAATGTTATACCACGGCAATATGATAGTCAAGTTCTGCTTGCAATGTCCAGTTTTGACCACTGAAATCTCGGGGAAGCCCCACGTAAATTTAGTGCAGATCTATTTATATATGTCACGTGGTGGTTTGAAAGGGAGGCAGTGAAGATAACAACAATAGCACGCCGTCATGTGCCATGTCGGACTCAGATAGCGGACAAGACAGCAATACTATGCGTAAATAATTGTTTTCAAAGGTCATGTATGATGCAAGTGTAGTATTCCTACCTATATGTTGTTGTTATATATAACGGTATTGATACCTCGTGCCTGTCATGACTTTTGCATGCATCTTTTTCTTTCGCGGCCATGTTTACATTTGGCCTTGTTGATGACGCGCGTGCGGTAAAATTACATCACTGATCTGGGTCAATTGAGAGTTTTAGACTGTCGGGTGCCGATTTAGGGAGTGAATTTCAGCAAAATTTGTATCGGTATATTTCATAAGAAGGTATTTTAAACATGTGTATGACATTTTAGCAAATATGACATTTTTTCCCCGACCAGCCCCTTTAACAGTGAAATGCCACACATTAAGATTTTTTCAGAAAACGAGTACACTATACCATAGGTATAATGTAAAATCTAAAGATCCAGGCAAGACATTCAGGGCAAGCTTGTGCAATAACCTTATGTTCATGAGGCGGCGTCAATTCCTGAGGGCAATAAGATCGCCATTGTCAGTTTAACAACGTTTTGAATTTTGACTTTATCATGTAACACTCCTCTCATTTAACGTATCCCACATGAGTGTAACGTGTGGTACAAATGTATCGTACACACTTAGCCCCAGTTATGAACAAAATCCTACACCATCTGTTAGAATGTCCCCATTCCCACATCAGATAGACTCACTGCTTAAATGTAATTATTGTGTCAGTTTGTAGCATAATTAAGGATTGAACGTCTGTCAGATTGCAGTTACACCCAATATGAATGCAATCTGGGGGACAGATAAATAGAATGACGTCCGTTAGGACATCATGATTATTTATCACTATAATCATGACGTCCTACGGACGGTATTCTATTTATCTGTCACCCAGATTGCATTCATATTGTCTGTAACTGCAAACTGACAGACATTCAATCATTATATTTACATTTCCTTATACGACCTGTCTTTTATTAATTAGTCGGATGAGCTTATTTTATAGTTCCTGTTGCCGCAAAACCTCACTGGTCCAATTCTTGGAACAGCCGCAGACGGCCATTGTCCAACTGAAAACTTTCCAAACAACGGTCAACATTGAAAAAAATGTAACCAGGCGACAACTGTTAAATGCAGTGAAATGCTCTAACTATATGTGCAGAACATTTTAATACAAAAGTAAGAACTTACCTTCCTATTCTGGATGTCTTCATTGTCTGCAAAACCTGATTGATGACATTGCTGTAACGTTGGGGGTGGTTACTAACACTGACGTCACAGAAACAATTGTCATGAGACCAGATAATACAGACTACAGTTACTGTTCAGTAACAGCAGGCTGACTTTCCATAGAGTTAATGTAAAATGGGAAGGGCATATGTAAATATTATCTTAAGATACATTCTGCACTGCTGAAGTTATTAGAAGTTCTATATTTGATATGACACCTATATTTGGAAGACCTCTATGATAAATTTTGTATACTGGGAAACTTTTGCCAAGTTACTATACCTCCCTCACCCGTGAAATCCCTGTTCGCCCTGTGTAAATTTTGCCCATCTCCTGTGAAATCCCTGTTCACCCAGCGTAAATTTTGCCCTTCACCCGTGAAATCCCTGTTCACCCAGCGTTAATTTTGCCCTTCACTCGTGAAATCCCTGTTTGCCCAGCGTTAATTTTGCCCTTCACCCGTGAAATCCCTGCTCGCCCCGTGTAAATTTTGCCCTTCACCCGTGAAATCCCTGTTCGCCCAGCGTAAATTTTGCCCTTCACCCGTGAAATCCCTGTTCGCCCAGCGTTAATTTTGCCCTTCACATGTAATAACTATATAGGGTATGTTGTATACTAATATTCACTTTTGTGATAAAAAATTGCCCTCATTTTGGAGGGCAAAAAAGGTGAAAAATTAAACTACCGAAAACATTTCCCGATTCTGATATGAAATGAAGAATATTTACTCTTAAAAGTATTTTATTTAGAACAGATTTGAGTATGATGTTTATTTTACTTGGCGGTCTCAAAAGCTGCTATGACTTGCACAAAAATTTACGATGTTGACTTTAACATTGATGTAGGGATGGAATCCAGATATGGTTGATTTGCTGTTTCATAAGAATTTAAAAAAAAAGTGATATTGACTGAGGATGAAATCTAATTATTTCATTCTTGATATTTAGTTATATTTATTCATTATATCAAATCAAAAGCCTTGTGAGAAATAATAAACTTAAACATACATGAGTGTTTGACTTTGAGAATCATGGGATGATCCCTAGAAGTGTCCATGTACTATTAAAAAAGGGAAATACTGAAAGAAATTTACAGATGAAAATTTTGAGTTTTTAACAAATGAATGATTTGAAAAGTGATGTGTGTTGATCTGACTCATTTCCTCTCTCCCTGGTGACGATTTGTACTACCCAATGTCTGTCCCTATCATAGAGAAGAAAATCTCAGCATATTGGAATTGTCGTCATTGGAGTTCGTTGCACTTATAATCACAGTACCTAGAAAGAGTGCCTTTTTGTACTTCTGTAAGAGCTGCACTAGAGTCCGTAAAAACGGCGTCTATTTTTGTTTGTTTTTATTTTATTTTTTCTAATGTTCCTGTCATGCTTTGAATATTGGGTTAAGTTCTTCAAACAAGCCTTTTCCAAAACTCTTTACAAGGAATCTTCAATGTTGCCTAACTCACAAAATGTACTTGGTGACACATTTAAATATGAAGAAAGATGAACTATGCTAAATGTCTTTCTCCGAAGCGTTCTTCAGTCTCTTCCTCTCCCCCATTCCCCCACCTCCTCAATTTCTTCCATTCAGGAAATAGAAATCCCTTGAGCAAAAACTGGAATTGTCATTTTGAAAAGCCACTTACCGAATTCTGTTGTTGCTCATGTCAAAATGTTACGTGCATTTGTAGTTTTTACGGAAGTTTCGCTGTAGGAAGTTATTATCAATTTTTCACGCCATATACAATTTTTGCTTGTCATATGTTAACTTTGAGGAAAGTTTTGTTCCCCATTAGAGCCTGGAGTAAACGAGGGTTTTGTCAATGTTGAGTTGGACCCTGATAGCTCCCTAGTGCCGTATACACTTGTTAACCAGATGGCTGCTAGTAGATCGAGCCTGCTAATCACATTTCTACGCCCATTTACACAGAAAATTAAAATCACACTCAATGTAAAACCTTTGAAATAAACATCTTACTATCAATCTTCTATTGTTTTTATTTTTTATTTTTTCGCAAATTAATTTTATTTCCTTTTTTTTGTTTCATGAAAAGTGATTTTCAAATAAGCATGTATAAGTGAGAGCAATAAATTTTAAATGTTTATGAAACAATCATAAAAATTGTGAAAAAGTTGTCACTTTTTAAATCATGATTTTAAAAAGCCAATTAAGGTGTGTAATTCCTTATTTGAGCTTAATTGTTTAATTATAGAATTTTGTTAGAAAGAATTGCCCATTTTGTAGAATTGGTTTTAACAAAATGACTGGGTATATAACTATGTCACGCTACCTGCTGGTCGGTAATGTTGTATCCTATTCATTGTGACGTTTGGTGCTATCACGTTTCTTGTGAAAATATAATGATCAGGGGGGAAAAAATCAGTTGTCAATGAATATTTTACTCAATAATCAAATTGTTAAACCATTTTACTCCTGAATGATATATAGACTACACAGGTGCTATCTAAAACATTTTGGTTATTTTGTTGAACCAAGCTCCTAATGTCAAACCACAAAGAAAACATTTTAGGAATGAAAGTGCTTATTACTTGTAATACTGTAAATTAATTTGATCATAGAAATATTTTATTCTTTCAGGCTCAGCTCTGAAATACGCTACAATCCCTTACAAGGATTCTGATATATACTACCATCCCTCACAAACAAAGCTCCTCACAGATACTACAATCCCTCACAAACAAAGCTCCTCACAAATATTACTAACCTTTAAATATAAAGCTCCTGACAAATATTACCACCCCTTACAGACAAATCTCCTCACAAATACTTCCACCCCTTACAGACAAATCTCCTCACAAACATTACCACCCCCTACAGACAAAGCTCCTCACAAATACTACCATCCCTTACAGACAAATCTCCTCATAAATACTACCACCCCTTACAGACAAATCTCCTCATAAATACTACCATCCCTAACAGACAAATCTCCTCATAAATATTACCTTCCCTAACAGACAAATCTCCTCATAAATACTACCACCCCTCACAGACAACGCTCCTCACAAATACTACCACCCCTCACAGACAACGCTCCTCACAAATACTACCAACCCTAACAGACAAGGCTCCTCACAAATACTACCACCCCTCACAGACAACGCTCCTCACAAATACTACCATCCCTAACAGACAAATCTCCTCACAACTACTACCACCCCTTACAGACAAAGCTCCTCATAAATACTACCATCCTTAACAGACAAATCTCCTCATAAATACTACCACTCCTCACAGACAATGCTCCTCATAAATACTACCACCCCTCACAGACAAATCCCCTCACAAATATTACCACCTCTCACAGACAAATCTCCTCACAACTACTACCACCCCTTACAGACAACGCTCCTCATAAATTCTACCGACCTTACAGACAAATCTCCTCACAAATACTACCACCCCTCACAGACAAAGCTCCTCACAACTACTACCACCCCTTACAGACAAAGCTCCTCATAAATACTACCATCCTTAACAGACAAATCTCCTCATAAATACTACCACTCCTCACAGACAATGCTCCTCATAAATACTACCACCCCTCACAGACAACGCTCCTCACAAATACTACCATCCCTAACAGACAAATCTCCTCACAACTACTACCACCCCTTACAGACAAAGCTCCTCATAAATACTACCATCCTTAACAGACAAATCTCCTCATAAATACTACCACTCCTCACAGACAATGCTCCTCATAAATACTACCACCCCTCACAGACAAAGCTCCTCACAACTACTACCACCCCTTACAGACAATTCTCCTCACAAATACTACCATCCCTCACAGAAAAATCTCCTCACAAATACTACCAACCCTCACAGACAAATCTCCTCATAAATATTACCACCCCTCACAGACAAATCTCCTCATAAATACTACCATCCCTTACAGACAAATCTCCTCACAAATACTACCATCCCTCACAGAAAAATCTCCTCACAAATACTACCAACCCTCACAGACAAATCTCCTCATAAATATTACCACCCCTCACAGAAAAATCTCCTCATAAATACTACCACCCCTCACAGACAAAGCTCCTCACAAATACTACCAACCTTAACAGACAACGCTCCTCACAAATACTACTACCCTTACAGACAAATCTCCTCACAAATACTACCACCCCTCACAGACAACGCTCCTCACAAATACTACCACACCTTACAGACAAATCTCCTAACAAATACTAACACCCTTACCAGACAACGCTCCTCACAAATACTACCACCCTTAACAGACAAATCTCCTCACAAATACTACCACCCCTCACAGACAACGCTCCTCACAAATACTACCACACCTTACAGACAAATCTCCTAACTAAAGCTCCTGACAAATATTACCACCCCTTACAGACAAATCTCCTCGCAAATACTACCATCCCTTACAGGCAATGCTCCTTACAAATATTACCATCCTTCACAGACTAATCTCCTCACAAATATTACCACCCCTTACAGACAAAGTTCCTCACAAATAATACCATTCCTCACAGACAAAGCTCACAAATATAACCACCCCTTACAGACAATGCTCCTCACAAATACTACCACCCTTATAGACAAATCTCCTCACAAATACTACCATCCCTTACAGACAATGCTCCTCACAAATATTACCATCCTTCACAGACAAATATCCTCATAAATACTACCACCCCTCACAGACAAAGCTCACAAATACTACCAACCTTAACAGACAACGCTCCTCACAAATACTACCACCCTTACAGACAAATCTCCTCACAAATACTACCACACCTTACAGACAAATCTCCTCACAAATACTAACACCCTTACCAGACAACGCTCTTCACAAATACTACCGCCCTTAACAGACAAATCTCCTCACAAATACTACCACCCCTCACAGACAACGCTCCTCACAAATACTACCATCCCTTACAGACAAAGCTCCTCACAAATATTACCATTCCTCACAGACAAAGCTCACAAATATACCCACCCCTTACAGACAATGCTCCTCAAAAATACCACCACCCTTATAGACAAATCTCCTCGCAAATACTACCATCCCTTACAGGCAATGCTCCTCACAAATATTACCATCCTTCCCAGACTAATCTCCTCACAAATATTACCACCCCTTACAGACAAAGCTCCTCACAAATATTACCATTCCTCACAGACAAAGCTCACAAATATAACCACCCCTTACAGACAATGCTCCTCACAAATACCACCACCCTTATAGACAAATCTCCTCACAAATACTACCATCCCTTACAGACAATGCTCCTCACAAATATTACCATCCTTCACAGACTAATCTCCTCACAAATATTACCACCCCTCACAGACAAAGCTCCTCACAAATATTACCAACCCTTACAGACAAATCTCCTCACAAATACTAACACCCCTCACAGACAAATCTCCTAACAAATATTACCATCCCCAACAGACAACGCTCCTCACAAAAATTACCATCCCTAACAGACAAATCTCCTCACAAATACTACCACCCCTCACAGACAAATCTCCTCACAAATACAACCACCCTTACAGACAAATCTCCCCACAAATACTACCATCCCTCACAAACAACGCTCCTCACAAATATTACCATCCCTAACAGACAAATCTCCTCACAACTACTACCATCCCTTACAGACAAAGCTCACAAATAATACCATCCCTCACAGACAAAGCTCCTCACAAATACTACCAACCTTACAGACAAAGCTCCTCACAACTACTACCACCCCTTACAGACAGGGCTCCTCGCAAATACTACCATCCCTTACAGACAATGCTCCTCACAAATATGACCATCCCTAACAGACAAATCTCCTCACAACTACTACCACCCCTTACAGACAAATCTCCTCACAAATATTACCATCCCTAACAGACAAATCTCCTCACAAATAATACCACCCCTCACAGACAAAGCCCCTCACAAATTCTACCAACCTTACAGACAAAGCTCCTCACAACTACTACCACCCCTTACAGACAAATCTCCTCACAAATACTACCACCCCTCACAGAAAAATCTCCTCATAAATACTACCACCCCTCACAGACAAAGCTCCTCACAACTACTACCACCCCTTACAGACAAATCTCCTCACAAATATTACCATCCCTAACAGACAAATCTCCTCACAAATAATACCATCCCTCACAGACAAAGCTCCTCATAAATACTACCACCCTCACAGACAAAGCTCCTCATAAATATTACCATCCTTACAGACAAATCTCCTCATAAATATTACCTTCCCTCACAGACAAGGCTCCTCACAAATACTACCATCCCTTACAGACAATGCTCCTCACAAATATGACCATCCCTAACAGACAAATCTCCTCACAACTACTACCACCCCTTACAGACAGGGCTCCTCGCAAATGCTACCATCCCTTACAGACAATGCTCCTCACAAATATGACCATCCCTAACAGACAAATCACTACCAACCTTAACAGACAACGCTCCTCACAAATACTACTACCCTTACAGACAAATCTCCTCACAAATACTACCACCCCTCACAGAAAAATCTCCTCATAAATACTACCACCCCTCACAGACAAAGCTCCTCATAAATACTACCACCCTCACAGACAAAGCTCCTCATAAATATTACCATCCCTTACAGACAAATCTCCTCATAAATATTACCTTCCCTCACAGACAAGGCTCCTCACAAATACTACCATCCTTTACAGACAACCATCCCTAACAGACAAATCTCCTCACAAATAATACCATCCCTCACAGACAAAGCTCCTCATAAATACTACCACCCTCACAGACAAAGCTCCTCATAAATATTACCATCCTTACAGACAAATCTCCTCATAAATATTACCATCCCTAACAGACAAATCTCCTCACAAATAATACCACCCCTCACAGACAAAGCCCCTCACAAATTCTACCAACCTTACAGACAAAGCTCCTCACAACTACTACCACCCCTTACAGACAGGGCTCCTCGCAAATGCTACCATCCCTTACAGACAATGCTCCTCACAAATATGACCATCCCTAACAGACAAATCTCCTCACAAATACTACCACCCCTCACAGAAAAATCTCCTCATAAATACTACCACCCCTCACAGACAAAGCTCCTCATAAATACTACCACCCTCACAGACAAAGCTCCTCATAAATATTACCATCCCTTACAGACAAATCTCCTCATAAATATTTCCTTCCCTCACAGACAAGGCTCCTCACAAATACTACCATCCTTTACAGACAACCATCCCTAACAGACAAATCTCCTCACAAATAATACCACCCCTCACAGACAAAGCCCCTCACAAATTCTACCAACCTTACAGACAAAGCTCCTCACAACTACTGCCCCCCCTTACAGACAGGGCTCCTCGCAAATACTACCATCCCTTACAGACAATGCTCCTTACAATTATTACCTTCCCTCACAGACAACGTTCCTCACCAATATTACCACCCCTTACAGACAAATCTCTTCATAAATATTACCTTCCCTCACAGACTAATCTCCTCACAAATATTACCACCCCTTACAGACAAAGCTCCTCACAAATACTAGCATCCCTAACAGACAGAGCTCCTTACAAATAATTTCTGAGCCCTCTGTATGTGTTTGTGACCACCACTGTGCCTGACCCCACTCCAGTTTTGATGCCATTACATCACACATCTGAATCTGCTATGCAGTGTTATATCCATTACATTAGGTATGGTATGTAACGTCTTAAGTCAGCCCCTTTGACATTACACATAACAATGTGATCACAATGTGACAAAAACAAGTATTGGTGGCACCAAGTTAATGACAGAATGTGTTACCCGAAGTCATTTTTGGATACATTGGATAACAAGAATTTCAAACTTTTTTACATCTCGTATAATATTTATGAAACTCGCTTGTTAAATCAGAAATCACACGTAAAGAGAATCATATGAGAGCGTTTATTTGCACAAAACTAAATATAACCACCCAACCACAATTAACAATGTGATGGATTGAAATCCAAATATTCAATTCTCAAAAATTAATTTCTTAGCTTTCGTATGTTAATTTTGTTTTTCAATAACTTAATAATAACGATGTTTCAAACAAAGGATTTTGTATTATGACAGAAAATGAGGTAAAAAAGATACTTTTAGGTATTATTATAATGTTCCAAACAAAAATTGGTGAAAATTGCTCGGAACCTAAATGTGTGCCTGCACACAGTAAAAGAGATTATAACGTATTTGATATCTGTGGCTGGGAGCGATCTCGCTCCGATCATTCACTTACTCAGCTTTAATATGACACTACCCTGAACCATTAAAGATTGAAGTTCACACTATCTTCTTACTACATCAGGCGGTTTCTAGGAAAACAGCTTTTGAAATCATTCATGGGTATCAAAGGTTCTGACTGACTGATTCTCGGGGCTAAGGGAGCATGTTTTTTTTGTGTCCGGACGGTCACACATTTTCCCAATTTGCATACAAGTGTTGGGGTTCCCACTAGTGTGTCAGGTACTTTCTTTCCTTTTCATTTATAGGTTGTATTCTATTTTTTCTGTGCATTTTATGAGCATACCGAAAAATCAATACAAGAAATTCTGCATGTGCACAATTTGTACGTGAAGGAAGCGGGGGCTTGCAGAGCCGTGTGCACCATCTCCGAGGTTATATGATGATGAGTCTTGCGCGTTGTATAATGCAGTGTCGCTAAGTATGCTGCGTTTATGACTTATCTTACAGACCCTACTGTCACAGCTGGGATTGCTTTAAAGTATCAAGCATTTGTTTGTAATCAGGGTAAATCCACAAACGTTCAGAGCCGTAGAAAATAAACACAATTTTACTGACCTTTTATCAGAAATCCGTAAAATCTTGTTTTGGAAAGGCATCCCCTGATTAGGATAGAAACTCCAACAGAGTACATTCAAAAATAACTCATTTATTATAACAGGCATTATTTGTCATCATTTCCCCTGAAAAGATACAAAAAATCTGTTACAATTGTTTAAATCTTATTTGATAATATCAGATAAAGGACGCTTTTGAATGCTGATGTGTTAACACTTTTTTATCATGTGGCAGTTTTATGAAATTTTTATAATTGTAATAAAAATTCCATTAACAATGCTACAACATGCAGTTTGCTCATTAGCTCGTCACATGACTTTCAAACAAAAAAGCAAGGTCCTTTTCTGACAGGAATATTATTTGGTGTTGTTTTATAATGCATGTGTCAATACTGTAGAGGTGTCAATACTGTAGCGGTATTGGAGTGTGACTTTACATCCTAAAGTTTTGTTAACTTGACATAGTACACATCCTAAAGTATTGTTAGCTTGACATATTACACAGCCTAAAGAACTGTTAACTTGACATATTACACAGCCTAAAGTATTGTTAACTTGACATGGTTCACAGCCGAAAGTATTGTTAACTTGACATAGTACACATCCTAAAGTATTGTTAACTTGACATATTACACAGCCTAAAGTATTGTTAACTTGACACATTACACAGCCTAAAGTATTGTTAACTTGACATAGTACACATCCTATAGTATTGTTAGCTTGACACATTACACAGCCGAAAGCATTGCTTACTTGACATATTACACAGCCTAAAGTATTGTTAACTTGACATATTACACAGCCTAAAGTACTGTTAACTTGACATATTACACAGCCTAAAGTATTGTTAACTTGACATGGTTCACATCCTAAAGTATTGTTAACTTGACACATTACACAGCCTAAAGTATTGTTAACTTGACATATTACACAGCCTAAAGTATTGTTAACTTGACATGGTTCACATCCTTAAGCATGGGTTACTTGACACAGCACAGTCTAAATTAATGTTTACACAACACAGTTTATGTTCCTGTTGTTTTCGGTTTTGTTTGTTGTCTTATCAGTTTCTGTGTTTGTTGTTTTCCATCATTTGTAACTTTGTTTGCTTATTAACTTTGAATATCGAAGTTGATTTGCATTTTCATCAAAATACATTCGTTTGAAGTTCAAAAGTTATTGATTTAGGCCATCAAACCCGAGGACCAATTACTGGTGTAATTAGCAAGTGTTAGGTCGCAGATTAATTTGTTCATTGCCATGCTAACTCCTCCATAGAGTTTTTAAATTTTTAAATGCAACGTCACGATTGGTAACCATTCTCTATGTCAGAATTCATTAGATTTAACATACACTTACATTACAAAAGCCTTTTTTACTCCGACCTAAATTTTTTGATGTTTCTCGTAGGAAAATCGAACTTATACCTCACAATTCACTATAATATCAATCAAATCCTCGAATAAAATGTTTTTTCATTCATTTTTCCATATGCATTTCATGCATTCTGACCATTGAAATATATTTGGAATTTGCCATTTTTTATTCATTTATTAAAGATGATTTTTCTGACGTCGTGTATAATTTCCTACTCACAATGTTGTGTTTACTAGTGAGTAAAACCTGGGTAAGGAAAAGTAGTTTAACTGTGGTGACTGTGATATGACCAACAAGTGGTCTCAACCACAGTAAAGGGAAACAACTCTTTCATAAAAAACTGGTATGGCTTGACCACCTTTGTGACTAGCTGTAATAGTGTTACTTGTATCTGTCTGTTAACATAGGCAGTTCTTTATGACTAATGGCACTTAAAATTTAAACTCCCACATCACTGACACTGAAAAATTACTCAAAATATGTTGTTTCATTTATTTTTTTAATTTAAAGAACTTTTTAAATACTAACAAAAAAGATATTTTAACAAGCATTACTTAGATACATCTGTTAATGACATTTCTACACATTAGACGTGACAAGATTTCTGTTGATAGCTAGTCTGCCTCCCTGTCAGTATTTGTTTGATGGCATATTTAATAGGTGAAGATTTCCATGACAATAATGTGGGCTGCTAACCTGTATCCGATTAAAGTACCCAAGTGGACAAGCACGTGTGTAGGGGGAGCCACTAGCTGATCTTAAAATACTGCAAATGATCACACCCCAGCTATAAATGACAACTAGAATTGTGTTTACAGACTAATCAAAACAAGAGAAAATGGAGGCAATTAGAAAAATATCAGCAGACAGATCAGAGGTACAGCAATACAGGAGCTACTGGATAGTGTACCTGTCTCATGTTCAACTCTTCATGATAAATTCATCTTCCCCACCCCCACACCCCCACACCCACACACTTCCCCCACACACACCCACACCCACACACTTCCCCCACACACACACCCCATGGTCACTTAAATTTTGCTCAGTAATTTAAAGATTTTTAAGTTATTTGCACGCAAGCATGATTGACTGGGATGTCGTCATTACTAAAAACCTGGGTATTTATGTTAGCCAAAGTTTTACATTTCTAGTTGAATTAAGTTTAAAATTTCCTGATGTGAAAGCATGAGAAATTAACCTGGGTTTTCAAAACATACATATGTAGGTACAGTATAATAAACATATTATCAAATTACACAAATGATACATCCCACACTTACCTACTGTAGACAGTGTCCAGTCATTGTTCTGGTCAGCACAGCAACACGTCGATGATCAACTGAAAGCTACTTAGAGTTATGATAAAAACCACGATAGTGACCTAAAACCTTGAACTTTGACAAATCGGTGGTGACAGGCTGCCATAAGGACCATGCACATAACTCAACAGCTACTTACATTCAATAAGAAGAACACAACTTATTTTCTATATCTGTTTTACCATAAAACCTTCATATTTGTATTTTAAGTGCGAAGGACTAATTTCTATGGGTTGTGTACCAGGAAATGTGTTAGGAGACAGTTTATCGGGAGGTTATAGTTTGACAGTGATAATCTAACGCTGTGTGAGTGTCTTTAACAAATACGCTCACTAAACCAAATAACAACCACTGTCCACACCCAGCTTATCACCAACATCTGAGATCCTGAGGTTGATTTTGAGCCGAAATCTCAATATTAAGTCTTTTGGAGATTTAATTTAAGTTGAGCTTTAAACAGACTGAAGGTGTTAGATATACTGCGACCTGTTTGAGTTTTGTTACTTTATTTCACAGCCAGCTAAATGCCTGTTGTTCTAGCATTTTTATATTTTGGTTCATAGCAAAATAAATGCCTGTGTTTCAAGTTTGTTATTTTGTTCACAGCAAGCTAAATACCATTAGTTCGCCCTTTGTTATTTAGGATGACGACGACAAGCTGAGTGCCTTTGGTTCAAAGTCCCTGTGGATAGTAAACTGAACCTCATACAATGTAGGTTAAAGTGTATTTGACAATAATACCTATCTACTGAAAAAATCAGCAAACTGCTTTTTCTTCTGGTTTGTTCAGACTCACTGAAGTGTCCTTCTCTTTCCTTTATTAGCTCACCTGTCACAAAAGAGTTCCTGAAAGTTTATGTGATAGGGCAGCGTCAATTGTTCACCTGTTGTCAAAGTTTTCTGTAAACAATGTCTGCCAACCATGCGGCCTATAAGTAGTAGAAGTGGTAAAATTGATTCAGGTTTATTATTCATTTACTTGTAATACAACACATAATCATGATAATATATGTTGATTGCAACTATGATAATGAAATTTCCACAATGATAAATATTTTGTTAATCTTTTTAACCTATAGCATACAGGGCAGAATGGCCTTGATGGTTGTTGAAGGTCAAGGTCACGAGAATGAAATATAATAGAATAAAGAGGAAAAAGAGTTGAGAAAAAGATGAAAAGTCATTAGGCCAATTGGTCTCTTGTTCAAACATTAAAAAGATTACGTTTGTTAATCAATTTAACAAAGTGTTTTTCTCTTTGATTTGTTCAAACTTGATAACATCCATTCCAACAGAATTTAACATGAAAAAAGCTGTATATTGTTTGATTCAGTGTAAAACTGGGCAATAGTCATTAACATAAACGTCTTTCATTTTCGGCTCAGTGCAAAACTGTGCAATAGTTTATCACATGAAATTCTATCACTTGGTTCTGTGTAAACTGGGTAACAGTCGATGACCAGAAAGTTTTATCATATAATTCAGTGTGGAACTGAAAGTAGTTGGTAGTTTACCATTTATTGAAAGCATTGATATGACAAGGAAAGAAAATAAGCTAATTGTAGCTGTCACGGCGGAGGAACATAAAAGTGAGACCAGAGATTAGGGGACGGTACTGCTGATTAGGGGAGGATAGTGCTGGAGTCAAACAATGATGTGCAGCTGATTAGGTTGGGGGTTGTCTCAGGGGCCATATCTAGGTCAGAACTATTTAGGGAGAGACCAATTAAACGATGGCCTTGAAAAAACTCATAACCTTTAATGTACCCAGCTGATTTGGCGATCTGGTGCTGAAGCAGAGTAAGGGTCTCGTGTGGAACCTTCCAGGCCATTACTATCAAAACTCAGGAAAAACCAAGGTCATTCTTACTGCAATTAGTCAGAACAGCGGTGATTATTTGATGATTCGTTAAAAACTGAAAAATATGCAAAGACATTATTAATTATAATAACCAACATTAATTGAACAACTAGCCTTAAAAGAGAATGTCTTCACTCCGGGGCACATGTATTAAGTAAGAGGAAATTCTCACGGGGCGTTTATGTTAGGGTGTCGAAACCTTGACAGTTGTATTGGTGGCGGGGGGAATTGTAATGTTTTGATTTCAAATATCATAAAAAAACAAAAATAATTTGCAAGGCCAGTGTTTATTATAATTACTTGTGTTTATTGAGCAAGTAGCCTTCAGAATAAAGTTATTTAACCAGAGCACACATGTATTATGTACAAACCGAGGATTAATTTAAGTTTAGATAGAGAAGGCAGAAGAGTGTATATCATGGGAATTGAAAATTGCTTCCTTTCTGGAAATAGTGCCAAGGCCAAAAAAAGCCTGATACCAAGGAATTCAATTTCAATGGCATTTATTCCATAGAGACAGCTGTGAACATTTTTCAAAACATTTTTTTTGTTTGTCAATGACATCAGTTTACAAATGGCTGCATATATACCTGTCTTCAGATACTCTCTAACGTCACATAGCTCCCTACCTGTCTTCAGATACTCTCTAACATCACCTACCTCCCTACCTGTCCTCAGATACTCTCTAACATCAAATGGCTCCCTACCTGTCTTCAGATACTCCCCAACATCACCTAGCCTCCTTCCTGTCCTCAGACACTCTATAACATCACCTAGCTCCCTACCTGTCCTCAGATACTCTCTAACACCACCTAGCTCCCTACCCATCCTCAGATACTCTCTAACATCACCTAGCTCCCTACCTGTCCTCAGATACTCTCTAACATCACCTAGCTCCCTACCCATCCTCAGATACTCTCTAACATCACCTAGCAACATACACATCCTCAGATACTCGCTAACATCACCTAGCTCCCTACCCATCCTCAGATACTCTCTAACATCACATAGCTCCCTACCTGTCCTCAGATACTCTCTAAAATCACATAGCTCCCTACCTGTCCTCAGATACTCTCTCACATCACCTAGCTCCCTACCTGTCCTCAGATAGTCTCTATCATCACATAGCTCCCTACCTGTCCTCAGATACTCTCTAACACCACCTACCTCCCTACCCATCCTCAGATACTCTCTAACATCCCCCAGCTCCCTACCTGTCCTCAGATACTCTCTAACACCACCTAGCTCCCTACCCATCCTCAGATACTCTCTAACATCCCCTAGCTCCCTACCTGTCCTCAGATACTCTCTAAAATCACATAGCTCCCTACCTGTCCTCAGATACTCTCTCACATCACCTAGCTCCCTACCTGTCCTCAGATTCTCTCTTACATCACCTAGCTCCCTACCTGATCAGATACTCTCTAACATCACATAGCTCCCTACCCATCCTCAGATACTCTCTAACATCACCTAGCTCCCTACCTGTCCTCAGATTCTCTCTTAAATCACCTAGCTCCCTACCTGATCAGATACTCTCTAACATCACATAGCTCCCTACCTTTCCTCAGATACTCCCTAACATCACATAGCTCCCTACCTGTCCTCAGATAATCTCTTACTTCACCTACCTTCCTACTTGTCCTCAGATACCCTCTAACACCACCTAGCTCCCTACCTGTCCTCAGATACTCTCCATTGTCCCCTACCTCCCTACCTGTCCTCAGATACTCTCTAACACCACCTAGCTCCCTACCTGTCCACAGATACTCTCATACCTCACCTAGCTCCCTACCTGTCCTCAGATACTCTCTAACACCACCTACCTCCCTACCCATCCTCAGATACTCTCTAACACCACCTACCTCCCTACCTGTCCTCATATACTTTCTAACATCACCTAGCTCCCTCCCTGTCCTCAGATACTCTCTAACATCCCCTAGCTCCCTACTTGTCCTCAGATACTCTCTTACCTCACATAGCACCCTACCTGTCCTCAGATACTCTCTAACACCACCTACCTCCCTCCCCATCCTCAGATACTCTCTAACACCACCTACCCCCCTACCTGTCCTCATATACTTTCTAACATCACCTAGCTCCCTACCTGTCCTCAGATAATCTCTAACATCACATAGCCCCCTACCTGTCCTCAGATACTCTCTAACATCACCTAGCTCCCTACTTGTCCTCAGATACTCTCTTACCTCACATAGCTCCCTACCTGTCCTCAGATACTCTCTAACACCACCTAGCTCGCTACCTGTCCTCAGATTCTCTCTTACATCACCTAGCTCCCTACCTGTCCTCAGATACCCTCTAACATCACCTAGCTCCCTACCCATCCTCAGATACTCTCTAACATCACATAGCTCCCTACCTGTCCTCAGATAATCTCTAACATCACATAGCTCCCTACCCATCCTCAGATACTCTCTAACATCACCTAGCTCCCTACCTGTCCTCAGATACTCTCTAACATCACCTAGCTCCCTACCCATCCTCAGATACTCTCTAACATCACCTAGCTCCCTACCTGTCCTCAGATACTCTCTAACATCAAAGGGCTCCCTACCTGTCCTCAGACACTCTATAACATCACATAGCTCCCTACCTGTCCTCAGATACTCTCTAACACCACCTAGCTCCCTACCCATCCTCAGATACTCTCTAACATCACCTAGCTCCCTACCCATCCTCAGATACCCTCTAACATCACATAGCTCCCTACCTGTCCTCAGATACTCTCTTTCCTCACCTCAGATACCCTCTAACATCACCTAGCTCCCTTCCCATCCTCAGATACTCTCTAACATCACATAGACTCTATAACATCACATAGCTCCCTACCTGTCCTCAGATACTCTCTATCATCACATAGCTCCCTACCTGTCCTCAGATACTCTCTTTCCTCACCTCAGATACCCTCTAACATCACCTAGCTCCCTTCCCATCCTCAGATACTCTCTAACATCCCATAGCTCCCTACCTGTCCTCAGATAATCTCTAACATCACATAGCTCCCTACCCATCCTCAGATACTCTCTACCATCACCTAGCTTCCTTCCTGTCCTCAGATACTCTCTAACATCACGTAGCTCGCTACCTGTCCTCAGATACTCTCTAACATCAAAGGGCTCCCTACCTGTCCTCAGACACTCTATAACATCACATAACTCCCTACCTGTCCTCAGATACTCTCTAACATCCCCTAGCTCCCTACCTGTCCTCAGATACTCTCTTACATCACATAGCTCCCTACCTGTCCTCAGATTCTCTCTTACATCACCTACCTCCCTACCTGTCCTCAGATACCCTCTAACATCACCTAGCTCCCTTCCCATCCTCAGATACTCTCTAACATCACATAGCTTCCTACCTGTCCTCAGATAATCTCTAACATCACCTAGCTCCCTACCCATCCTCAGATACTCTCTAACATCACATAGCTCCCTACCTGTCTTCAGATAATCTCTAACATCACATAGCTCCCTACCTGTCCTCAGATACTCTCTAACATCACATAGTTCCCTACCTTTCTTCAGATACTCTCTAACATCACATAGCTCCCTACCTGTCTTCAGATAATCTCTAACATCACATAGCTCCCTACCTGTCCTCAGATTCTCTCTTACATCACCTACCTCCCTACCTGTCCTCAGATACCCTCTAACATCACCTAGCTCCCTACCCATCCTCAGATACTCTCTAACATCACCTAGCTCCCTACCCATCCTCAGATACTCTCTAACATCACCTAGCTCCCTACCTGTCCTCAGATACTCTCTAACATCACATAGCTCCCTACCTGTCCTCAGATACTCTCTAACATCACATAGCTCCCTACCTGTCCTCAGATACTCTCTAACATCACATAGCTCCCTACCTGTCCTCAGATACTCTCTAACATCACATAGCTCCCTACCTGTCCTCAGATACTCTCTAACATCACATAGCTCCCTACCTGTCCTCAGATACTCTCTAACATCACATAGCTCCCTACCTGTCCTCAGATACTCTCTAACATCACATAGCTCCCTACCTGTCCTCAGATACTCTCTAACATCACATAGCTCCCTACCTGTCCTCAGATACTCTCTAACATCACATAGCTCCCTACCTGTCCTCAGATACTCTCTAACATCACATAGCTCCCTACCTGTCCTCAGATACTCTCTAACATCACATAGCTCCCTACCTGTCCTCAGATACTCTCTAACATCACATAGCTCCCTACCTGTCCTCAGATACTCTCTAACATCACATAGCTCCCTACCTGTCCTCAGATACTCTCTAACATCACATAGCTCCCTACCTG
Source organism: Mizuhopecten yessoensis (assembly GCF_002113885.1). Lineage (NCBI taxonomy): Eukaryota > Metazoa > Mollusca > Bivalvia > Pectinida > Pectinidae > Mizuhopecten > Mizuhopecten yessoensis. The sequence goes on from NW_018408528.1 coordinate 341,986, forward strand.
TCCTCAGATACTCTCTAACATCACATAGCTCCCTACCTGTCCTCAGATACTCTCTAACATCACATAGCTCCCTACCTGTCCTCAGATACTCTCTAACATCACATAGCTCCCTACCTGTCCTCAGATACTCTCTAACATCACATAGCTCCCTACCTGTCCTCAGATACTCTCTAACATCACATAGCTCCCTACCTGTCCTCAGATACTCTCTAACATCACATAGCTCCCTACCTGTCCTCAGATACTCTCTAACATCACATAGCTCCCTACCTGTCCTCAGATACTCTCTAACATCACATAGCTCCCTACCTGTCCTCAGATACTCTCTAACATCACATAGCTCCCTACCTGTCCTCAGATACTCTCTAACATCACATAGCTCCCTACCTGTCCTCAGATACTCTCTAACATCACATAGCTCCCTACCTGTCCTCAGATACTCTCTAACATCACATAGCTCCCTACCTGTCCTCAGATACTCTCTAACATCACATAGCTCCCTACCTGTCCTCAGATACTCTCTAACATCACATAGCTCCCTACCTGTCCTCAGATACTCTCTAACATCACATAGCTCCCTACCTGTCCTCAGATACTCTCTAACATCACATAGCTCCCTACCTGTCCTCAGATTCTCTCTTACATCACCTACCTCCCTACCTGTCCTCAGATACCCTCTAACATCACCTAGCTCCCTACCCATCCTCAGATACTCTCTAACATCACCTAGCTCCCTACCCATCCTCAGATACTCTCTAACATCACCTAGCTCCCTACCTATCCTCAGATACTCTCTAACATCACATAGCTCCCTACCTTTCCTCAGATACTCTCTAACATCACATAGCTCCCTACCTGTCCTCAGATACTCTCTAACATCACATAGCTCCCTACCTGTCCTCAGATACTCTCTAACATCACATAGCTCCCTACCTGTCCTCAGATACTCTCTAACATCACATAGCTCCCTACCTGTCCTCAGATACTCTCTAACATCACATAGCTCCCTACCTGTCCTCAGATACTCTCTAACATCACATAGCTCCCTACCTGTCCTCAGATACTCTCTAACATCACATAGCTCCCTACCTGTCCTCAGATACTCTCTAACATCACATAGCTCCCTACCTGTCCTCAGATACTCTCTAACATCACATAGCTCCCTACCTGTCCTCAGATACTCTCTAACATCACATAGCTCCCTACCTGTCCTCAGATACTCTCTAACATCACATAGCTCCCTACCTGTCCTCAGATACTCTCTAACATCACATAGCTCCCTACCTGTCCTCAGATACTCTCTAACATCACATAGCTCCCTACCTGTCCTCAGATACTCTCTAACATCACATAGCTCCCTACCTGTCCTCAGATACTCTCTAACATCACATAGCTCCCTACCTGTCCTCAGATACTCTCTAACATCACATAGCTCCCTACCTGTCCTCAGATACTCTCTAACATCACATAGCTCCCTACCTGTCCTCAGATACTCTCTTACATCACATAGCTCCCTACCTGTCCTCAGATACTCTCTAACATCACCTAGCTCCCTACCTGTCCTCAGATACTCTCTAACATCACCTAGCTCCCTACCTGTCCTCAGATACTCTCTAACATCACCTAGCTCCCTACCTGTCCTCAGATACTCTCTAACATCACATAGCTCCCTACCTGTCCTCAGATACTCTCTAACATCACATAGCTCCCTACCTGTCCTCAGATACTCTCTAACATCACATAGCTCCCTACCTGTCCTCAGATACTCTCTAACATCACATAGCTCCCTACCTGTCCTCAGATACTCTCTAACATCACATAGCTCCCTACCTGTCCTCAGATACTCTCTAACATCACATAGCTCCCTACCTGTCCTCAGATACTCTCTAACATCACATAGCTCCCTACCTGTCCTCAGATACTCTCTAACATCACATAGCTCCCTACCTGTCCTCAGATACTCTCTAACATCACATAGCTCCCTACCTGTCCTCAGATACTCTCTAACATCACATAGCTCCCTACCTGTCCTCAGATACTCTCTAACATCACATAGCTCCCTACCTGTCCTCAGATACTCTCTAACATCACATAGCTCCCTACCTGTCCTCAGATACTCTCTAACATCACATAGCTCCCTACCTGTCCTCAGATTCTCTCTAACATCACATAGCTCCCTACCTGTCCTCAGATACTCTCTAACATCACATAGCTCCCTACCTGTCCTCAGATACTCTCTAACATCACATAGCTCCCTACCTGTCCTCAGATACTCTCTAACATCACATAGCTCCCTACCTGTCCTCAGATACTCTCTAACATCACATAGCTCCCTACCTGTCCTCAGATACTCTCTAACATCACATAGCTCCCTACCTGTCCTCAGATACTCTCTAACATCACATAGCTCCCTACCTGTCCTCAGATACTCTCTAACATCACATAGCTCCCTACCTGTCCTCAGATACTCTCTAACATCACATAGCTCCCTACCTGTCCTCAGATACTCTCTAACATCACATAGCTCCCTACCTGTCCTCAGATTCTCTCTAACATCACATAGCTCCCTACCTGTCCTCAGATACTCTCTAACATCACATAGCTCCCTACCCGTCCTCAGATACTCTCTAACATCACCTAGCTCCCTACCTGTCCTCAGATACTCTCTATCATCACATAGCTCCCTACCTGTCCTCAGATACTCTCTAACATCACCTAGCTCCCTACCTGTCCTCAGATAATCTCTAACATCACATAGCTCCCTACCCATCCTCAGATACTCTCTAACATTACATAGCTCCCTACCTATCCTCAGATATTCTCTAACATCACATAGCTCCCTACCTTTCCTCAGATACTCTCTTACATCACCTACCTCCCTACCCATCCTCAGATACCCTCTAACACCACCTACCTCCCTACCTGTCCTCAGATAATCTCTTACTTCACCTACCTCCCTACTTGTCATCAGATACCCTCTAACACCACCTAGCTCCCTACCTGTCCTCAGATACTCTCCATTGTCACCTACCTCCCTACCTGTCCTCAGATAATCTCTAACACCACCTACCTCCCTACCTGTCCACAGATACCCTCTAACTTCACCTAGCTCCCTAACTGTCCTCAGATTCTCTAGCAACATGTAGCTGTTAGATGATCTACAAAAATCTCCAAACCCTTCTATAGTGTCCTGCCTGTAGTCGGGTAATCTCTAACATTATCTAGCTAGTTTCTTTATTGTTTTTGAGTAACCCAATTTCAATTCTACAAGCTTTGTTGCACATCATAACTAGATCACATGACCTGCATTTCCACTGCACTTACTAATGAAGCAATTATTTTTGCAGACCATATATTTTTATTTGCAATTTTCATGAAGATTTTGGTGTTTTTTCCAGGGATGAATGTGTGTCATGCAACATTACTAGGTCTGTGTGTGATTTTTATTTTCTTCAATATTCACAACTTTCTACAAAGTCAGTTAAAATTTACCATTAAAAGTAGTTATTTTCTCAACTCTTTCTCTCTGTTACTTACCTTTTATCTATCAATGTTCTGCAAAAATAAAAAGACTTTCTCAGTGTATCTTAACTCTGTGGTTGGGATCTTTGCAATCTCAATAGTGAAATTCTTAAGGAAGTGCAGGGACTTGGAAAGCAGGGACAGGCCAGGGTAATCTGTTTAATTTTGCTCTGAGTTATATCTTATTTTCATGATAAAAAGCCCAAAAGAAACTAATCTGAGGATTTTAAAATTTTGTTTTCATGTAATTTAGTTTGATTTTTCTTTATTGAAATTATTCAAACATAAAGTTTGTTTCATTTCTTAACTGCCCACAGTTTACAGAAATGGTATGCGCATAATATGATCCTTCATAAGTCTTCATATTTCAAGATGGCTACCACAGCTACAGATGGCTCTGCTATGCTTGATTCCTATGGATTTCAAATATTTTTCATGTGGTGATGTTTACCTATACAGAAATCAGAAACAAACCAGGTTAAATCATGACATTATTTACATTGAAATAATCAGAAAAAAATAAAATTGAAGTTTATTTTACAAGTGCAATGATATATAAAATCGAACAATAATTTAATTACATTGTGGTTTGTTTAAATTGAGCAGAAAAAAATCATAAATGAAAATTGGATATTGTTGTTGATTTTACCAACACAATATTTAGAACAGTCATGTATTAAATTTTAGTTTAATTTCCATACCCAATTTTTGGTAAACAGAACAATCGTGACTGAAGTTGTGTCATGTTTTACATACGCAGTAAACAGAACAATTGTGACTAAAGTTGTGTCATTTTTTACATACACAGTGTTCCAAACAACTATAAATTAAATTGTGACGTATTTACCTATGAGAAACCAATCTGACGTAGATTGTGTGGAGTTTTACTTACAGAGTGATTGACACAAACCGGAGTTAAACTGTGCTGTGTTTCACCTATGCAGTAATCCAGTTGTTTTATTGCAACATTAGTACACTCCAGTGCAATCATTTGTCAATGAATGCCATTCTGCAGAGTTTGGTCGGTCGTGCTTGTGTATACGCAATGATGAAGTTGTCCGCAAGGACAAATTATTGTCTTCAGAATACTTATGTTTTTTATAGCAGTGTATTTGTATAGATTGTCTTAATGTATGTGATACACTGTTAAAAATACAATTCTTAAAATAATCTAAATTTTCAAATGAAAAAAAATACTATTTTATATTAATTTGGCTTAAAACTAAGGTAATTGACTTTCAATTGCAACTAAAGAAAAATGTACATTTTTAGATATTTTGAAATAATTCTCTATTAAAATTCTTCTTCAAGTATTAACATTCTATCACATGACTATGAAAACCAAAAATCTCACACAGAACATTGACAAAGAAATTCTCAATCTGTGTTACTGATAATGTATGATGTTTGTATTTAATTTAAGGTTTACAATTTTACTTCCTGTTCTCCATACAATGTATAACTACAGCGTTCTCGGCTTGTAGTAACGTAACATTGAATAAATACATATCTACAGAAACTATTGCCATCAGGGGGGTGATATATTGACACATGTATTGGGAATGTAAACATCTATACAAACAGTGTGTGTACGCTAATTTCTTAGAATGCATGCACGTCGTGCGTTGTAGAGAGGTCGACTTGCATACTTTTCTGATGTGTAATAGTCGCCACAAGATGCCATTGAAATTAAATGTTTAGCACATGATTGTACGTATTGATTATTTTGCGCTCACCAGAGGAGTTTGAAGACCTGTGATAGGTTTCTTTGTTACAAAACGTGCACATGCATTCATTGAATTTCATATTAATTTTACACTGACAAACACAGTGTGCAGTGCAGGCGAAACTGCGGGCATGCATCACAGTGTGGGACATGGTATGTAGGGTATCACAGTGTGGGAGGTTGTATACAGGTTATCACAGTATGGGAAGTTGTACACAGGGTCAGTACAGGGTATCACAGTGTGTGAGGCTGTATACAGAGTCAGTACAGGGTATCACAGTGTGGGAAGTTGTATACAGGGTCAGTACAGGGTATCACAGTGTGTGAGGCTGTACACAGAGTCAGTATAGGGTATCACAGTGTGGGAAGTTGTATACAGGGTCAGTACAGGGTATCACAGTGTAGTAGGTTGTATATACAGAGTCAGTATAGGGTATCACAGTGTGGGAAGTTATATACGAGGTCAGTACAGGGTATCACAGTGTGTGAGGCTGTATACAGGGTTTCCATACCTGCCAACCCCGGACATATTAAAAGAGGGTGATGACCCTCTTTTGAAAATAAAAAAGAGGGTCATAGTGCACGACAGCTTTTTTCTCAACAAATATAAGAAAAATAGATATTAAATTAGGACTTAAATATTTTAATGATGTAAAAGTTACATTCTACATTCATTGAACTGTTGTTCCAGCAGATCTAGCTGATCCTCATCCACAATACCAAATTCAAAGCTGAAAAATAAAAAGATTTGTCAACAACACAACTTATAAAATTAATTCATAATAATATATATGATACTGTGTTTCCACAGGCATTTTTTATGTCAATTAACATGGTCCTGACAATAACATGTCATATTCTGCTCATATAAAATACCATTTTGTTTCTGTCAATGAAAATGGTCCCGACAATAAGAAGTTGCACCCTACTCATATAAAATATCAGTTTTATACAAGTAGGGTTTGAACTCCTATTGTTAGGATAATTTTGATTGACAAAAACAAATCATCAAATGCCTGTGCGTGTTTTTGAATGTCTTAGTAACATCGTTTTTAGCACCAGATCAAACTGAAATATGCGATTTACAAAGACTAGAGTGCAGAATGCAGCGTTTGGTCCACGACCGCCTGACTTTATGCACTATAACTCATTTTCCTACGACATTTGATATGTGCACAATTATCTTTTCTTTAAGCATTTCGTGTAGTAGAACCTGCAAGACCCGGGCCGCAAGTCCCGATAACGACTTCTTTCTTCAAGAAGACATAACGTTACCTTCAAAATACGATCTATTCTACGTAAATACAATTGTAAAAACAACTCTATTATTTGTAAAAACACCTGAATAATTACTTGTCGGCAAGTTCAGAAACAACGGTCTTTATATAAACATTAGGAAAAACAGTTCTAGTACGTATATAAACAACTCGCAACTTACCTGTTGGTGAGAAACGGAAACTGGAAATAGATCGTCTTTCTTATAAAAAGGATAGAAAAGTCTAGAGAAATCCGAGTGACTTCGGTAACTTCTAATATACGAAAAGATTCAGGGTGAAAACGGGTGAAATTGACGAAATCCGGCGGGTGAAGTTATAAAACCGCGTGAAAGGCTAAAATCCCGGGTGAGGTCATTCCTATAATCAAGGTCGAGGTTCAAGGTCCCCCAATCTGATACACTGATGGTGCTGCTCCGTAACTTCATTATTACTTACCTCATATTCAACAACCTTTGTTTGATTTTATTGACAGGTTAGAGGTTGACACCAGTCTTTTTCATTTTATCCTTCAAAAAGTGATTTGTTGATGGTGTCTAAATCTTCTTAAAGATTCCTTGCCTAAAGCCAAACTATACTTTACTCAATATGATTGACAAATATAATCTTACTCGGTAGTATTTTTTAGCCAACACTTATCAGATTGGGGGCCATAAAAATCGCCCTTGTCCTTGGTCCAAGTTTCATTCTTAAACAATTCTTCTATTGCTACATTTAAAAAGAACTTAACAAATCTATCTGAAATGTCATATAAAAGTTCCCTTTTGCTTTTAATTATGTGTATGTATCATTTTTGAACTGAGCAGAAAAACAATATGGTGGCCATCTTGGATTTTGACTGGTAAAATTTGTTTTCACCATTTCTAAAGAAACACTTTACAGATCTTTCTCCAATTTCATTATGTAGGTTCCCTTTGGTCTATAGCTGTGCAGGTTTATTTTGAGGATGACTGGAAAAACAAAACAGCTTCCAGTAAGCTATCTTGAATTTTGACAATTCAAGTTTGTTATCACTGTTTCTCAAAAAATACTGGATGGAACTTTATAAAATTTCCTTGGTTTACAATTGTGCATGTTTCATTTCGAGACTGATCTGATGAACAATATGGCTGCCAGACAGCATCTTGGATTTTGACATTATAAAGGATATTATAGTTATTTATATAGATATTTCTCAAGTTTCAAATGTAGATTTTCATTGGTCTGAAGTTGTGCATGTTTCATTTAAAATAACATTAGCCCTCCACCATTAGGTTTCGGGTTTGAGGCCTAGGCCTACTTGGGATAGTCGCCAGGTACTGGCCGCAGGTTGATGGTTTTTCTCTGGGCGCTTTGGTTTTCCTCCACCACCAAAACCTGGCACGTCCTTAAATGACCAGGACTGTTAATAGGATGTAAAACACAAACAAACCAAATTATTGCCTTGCCAAGTACTCTACAGATCTTTCTAAAATTTCATATTTATGTTCCCCTTTTGGTGCATATATATATATATATACAATCAAACCTCGTTACCGCGAAGTCGGCGGGGTCGTGGGAAAACTTCGAGTTATCCAAGTATTCGAGTTATGCGGGTTAATATATTTGGTATGAAATTTGCTGTTTGGACATAGCATTAGCAGTCGTTGATTTGTATTAATAGCCAATGCTTGTAATCGATCGATGAATGATATACGTAATCAATAAAACAGGTATGTTATTTTACAATAAACATGTTTACAAAAAAAGAGCAAATCATTTCCGAAAATCGTATTTTCGTTTAGCGCGATCGAGGCAGTTAGACCATATTGTGAATTTGTTACGTAATATGGACGGGCCTAGTGATTAAATGTTGTTTTTGGCTAGACTTGGCTCCGTCAAGTTTTACCTCTGAACTGTTACATTTAAAAATTGAACAATCCCGCTGTCTTTGACCTCGTACTATACAATGCAGAAATGAAAGTGTGCAAGTCTAAAACTAATCACTGTAATGGAGCATACGCACAGTTGATTCTTAAAATGAAAACAAACACAAATAGATTCTATCGTACGTGTAATACATTGATTTATTGAAGCTAATTATGACACCTCCTCAAATCGAGGTAATCAACAGCAATTATCGTATTGTTCTTGAAACCTCTTGATCGACTTTCAAAGCCATACTGGCTCCTGTGAAAACACGTACCCATGAAGCTGTCCTATGTTGTGATTTTAACTTAGGAACTCTTTTATGCATGACCACGCTTTGTGACCAATTTTCCGGTTTTGACTTTCGTCAGTTTTGGTGTACAAATCATTAAACAAACTCGCAGTTAGTACAGAATACTGTTGATCAACATTGATGAAGTTTGTTTTTATTATGAACATCGTGGTTTTGACATCCCGCTCTCTTTACATTCTGAAGCTTTATCATCAAACATTTTTACCGATTTCATGCTAGTCTACTCACAAAAGATGATCATGAACACGGAATGGCTAGATGCCGTAGTATTGTTTTCTATTTGTATGAGATTCAAACATGATGAAGTAGACGATGTTTTGATGTTGGATTTACGCTGTTGAAACCAATATAACCAGTATCCAAGTTTTTCGAGTTTTTGGTGTTCGAATTATCAGAGTTTTATTTACTATGATAAAGAAGAGATTTGGCCGGGACCAGAGAAATAGTTCGAGATAAACGAGCCTTCGAGTTATAAGAGTTCGAGATAACGAGGTTCAACTGTATATAGTAATGGATGTTTTATGCGAGCACCTTTTTTCTGATGTCATGCATCGTCCATCAAGCATCGTGCATCATTCAACGTGTATAAACAATCACATTTTAGACTTCTTCTCAGAAACGGTCTGCCAGATTTTGATGAGAAATGGTGGTAATCATAAGCCCAGAGTGGGGATCAGAATCAATTCTCAGGATGAGGCTAACCCCCTGGGGGGCCTGAGGGGTGGGGCCATAAGTGGTCACTTAGTGCAGAACCTTCAAAAGATACTGTGAAACTTACAGGTAGAAAATTAGAAATTTACTTGTTTCTTAAAATGATGCTTTGATGAGGATCAGAAAATTATACTCAAGAAGGGACTGACCTCAAGGGGCTAATAGGGGGTCACTTAGTGCAAAACCTGAAACAATCGTTTTTTACTTTTCTTTGTTGCAAAGGTCAGTTGTCAGAAATTTTCATTTTTTTATGAAACTTCATGGTAATCATCAACCTCAGATGGGGATCAGAAATTTTACTCGAGATGGGTCTGACCCTTCAGGGGCCTGAGTGGTAGAGCCAAAAGGGGTCAGATTGGCTAGAATTTCAATCATCATCTTCCTCAGACCCAGACACATGCATGCTAGAATCGAATCCTTTTTGTGAATGGAAAGGTCCAAAGGTGCTCTATGAAAAATTCAAATTTCATCACTTCTGGGTCATCCATTCCCCCTCAGGCACTCTCCCATTGGCAGGGGGTAATTATTACAATGGGTTTATAAAGGGAATTCACAATCTTCAGTATATTTTGATATTAAGTGGGAAATAATTCAAACTTAGTTGGAATTCTTATCATATGATTGTAGTTTAACTATTCCCCTTTCAGGAGTAAATTGTCTTTTATTGCAGTATTATTTTATCATTTTACTGGTATTAACTAGCTTTGTATTACTGTTGGTCCTTCCCAACATCATTTAGTTAAAGCCAACCCACAGTCAAAAAGACATTTTTGGTTATATGTATATTTATTTAAGGCAACCTATTTTATTATACTCTCGCATGGCAAGTCCTCGATGGTATGTAGTGCCTGTGCTTTCATACGTTCATATGTATGTGTCCCTGACACAGCATCACTACTCTACAAACTTCATGTCTTATCTGATTGGCACATAACTTCACACACTTGTTCATAAACATCACCTCTTGTACAAGTTCACATTTCGACCTTCTGCAATCAAAAACTAGGTCACTGTTACTAGAAATAGAATTTGATAGAATTTTTGATGTCACCACTCTACAGTCTTCATTTCTTTGCCAAATACCCTGAAACATGTTCATAAGCTTCACTCTTGTTATGTCTCCCCATTGTATGAAGGGAGACATATTGTATAAGTACTGGTTCTTCTTCTAGTTTTTCTAATTACAACTTTTTAATACCGAAGTTTGTCCGGAGCCTGTTATTTCACCTACGTTGACCAAACTTACCATATTTATGTATCTTTGGAAGGCGGAATCTCTCGCACTGAAATTGTGTCTTGTACCCACTCACTATATACAGAGTTATGGCCCTTTGTTTATTCTTAATACCCAAGTTTGTCCACGGCATAACTTCCATGTTATTCCACCTACATGGACCAAACTTACTATAGTTATGTTTCTAGGGAAGTAGGAGTGTCGCATTTTAAAATCGGGTCTTGGGAAGACTGAATCTCTTGTACTGAAATCGGGCCTAGAGTTTACACACTTTAATCTTGATGTGACCTTTTTATTCTTCCAAATATGCATATTGGCTAATACGGGGAGACATATGCTTTTGTTCACAAAATCAAATTTCTAGTTAAGTTTGTTTTTCAACCTTCTGCAGTCAAATACTAGGTCACTGTTACTTTAAGTAGATCTTGATAGAAATTACTCTAGAGACTTCTTTTCTATCCCGATTGTCACAAAACTTCAGACACGTGTTCACAGACATCACCTCTTGTTATGGTTTGAATTTCAACTCTCTGCTGTTAAAAACTTTGCATTTCTTATGACTTTGAAGTACACAGGTATTTGTATCATCTGTGATTCATTGCCCACTTGATACCCCTTAAGGTAACCTGTTTATATGTTCCTGAGATGATACCCTTTAGGATTACCTACTGTATTGTAATTATTAACCACTTTGCTATTTTTTAAGGTAACTAATTTTATTGTATATATTCCCCCTATGATACCCCTTATGGTAACTTATTGTATATATTCCCCCTATGATACCCCTTATGGTAACTTATTGTATATATTCCCCCTATAATACCCCTAATAAGGTCACCTATTGTATATATTCCCCCTATGATACCCCTTATGGTTACCTATTGTATATATTCCCCCTATGATACCCCTTATGGTTGCATATTGTATATATTCCCCCTATGATACCTCTTATGGTTACCTTTTGTATGTATTCCCCCTATGATACCCCTTATGATTACATATTATATATATTCCCCCTATGATACCCCTTATGGTAACTTATTGTATATATTCCCCCTATGAGCCCCTTATGGTAACTTATTGTATATATTCCCCTATGAGCCCCTTATGGTAATTTATTCTATATATTCCCCTTTTGATACCCCTTATGGTAACTTATTGTATATATTCCCCCTATGATACCCCTTATGGTAACCTATTGTATATATTCCCCCTATGATACCCCCTATGGTTACCTATTGTATATATTCCCCCTATGATACCCCTTATGGTTACATATTGTATATATTCCCCCTATGATACCCCTTATGGTAACTTATTGTATATATTCCCCCTATGATACCCCTTATGGTAACCTATTGTATATATTCCCCCTATGATACCCCCTTATGGTAACTTATTGTATATATTCCCCCTATGAGCCCCTTATGGTAACTTATTGTATATATTCCCCCTATGAGCCCCTTATGGTAACTTATTGTATATATTCCCCCTATGAGCCCCTTATGGTAACTTATTGTATATATTCCCCCTATGAGCCCCTTATGGTAACTTATTGTATATATTCCCCCTATGAGCCCCTTATGGTAACTTATTGTATATATTCCCCCTATGAGCCCCTTATGGTAACTTATTGTATATATTCCCCCTATGAGCCCCTTATGGTAACTTATTGTATATATTCCCCCTATGAGCCCCTTATGGTAACTTATTGTATATATTCCCCCTATGATACCCCTTATGGTTACCTATTGTATATATTCCCCCTATGATACCCCTTATGGTTACATATTGTATATATTCCCCCTATGATACCCCTTATGGTAACTTATTGTATATATTCCCCCTATGATACCCCTTATGGTAACCTATTGTATATATTCCCCCTATGATACCCCCTTATGGTAACTTATTGTATATATTCCCCCTATGAGCCCCTTATGGTAACTTATTGTATATATTCCCCCTATGATCCCCTTATGGTAACCTATTGTATATATTCCCCCTATGATACCCCTTATGGTTGCATATTGTATATATTCCCTCTATGATACCTCTTATGGTTACCTATTGTATATATTCCCCCTATGATACCCTTATGGTTACCTATTATATATATTTCCCCTATGATACCCCTTATGGTCACATATTGTATATATTCCCCCTATGATACCCCTTATGGTAACTTATTGTATATATTCCCCTATGAGCCCCTTATGGTAATTTATTCTATATATTCCCCTTTTGATACCCCTTATGGTAACTTATTGTATATATTCCCCCTATGATACCCCTTATGGTAACCTATTGTATATATTCCCCCTATGATACCCCCTTATGGTAACTTATTGTATATATTCCCCCTATGAGCCCCTTATGGTTGCATATTGTATATATTCCCTCTATGATACCTCTTATGGTTACTTATTGTATATATTCCCCTTTTGATACCCCTTATGGTAACTTATTGTATATATTCCCCCTATGATACCCCTTATGGTAACATATTGGATATATTCCCCCTATGATACCCCCTTATGGTAACTTATTGTATATATTCCCCCTATGAGCCCCTTATGGTTGCATATTGTATATATTCCCTCTATGATACCTCTTATGGTTACCTATTGTATATATTCCCCTTTTGATACCCCTTATGGTAACTTATTGTATATATTCCCCCTATGATACCCCTTATGGTAACCTATTGTATATATTCCCCCTATGATACCCCTTATGGTTGCATATTGTATATATTCCCTCTATGATACCTCTTATGGTTACCTATTGTATATATTCCCCCTATGATACCCCTTATAGTTACCAATTGTATATATTCCCCCTATGAGCCCCTTATGGTAACATATTGTATATATTCCCCCTATGATACCCCTTATGGTAACCTATTGTATATATTCCCCCTATAATACCACCTTATGGTAACTTATTGTATATCTTCCCCCTATGAGCCCCTTATGGTAACCTATTGTATTTATTCCCCTATGATACCCCTTATGGTAACCTATTTTATATATTCCCCCTATGATACCCCCTTATGGTAACTTATTGTTAATATTCCCCCTATGAGCCCCTTATGGTTACTTATTGTATAAATTCCCCCTATGATACCCCTTATGGTTGCATATTGTATATATTCCCTCTATGATCCCTCTTATGGTTACCTATTGTATATATTCCACTTTTGATACCCCTTATGGTAACTTATTGTATATATTACCCCTATGATACCCCTTATGGTAACCTATTTTATATATTCCCCCTATGATACCCCCTTATGGTAACTTATTGTTTATATCCCCCCTATGAGCCCCTTATGGTAACTTATTGTATACATTCCCCCATATGAGTTCCTTATGGTAACTTATTGCATATATTCCCCCTATGATACCCCTTATGGTAACTTATTGTATATATCCCCCCTATGAGCCCCTTATGGTAACATATTCTATATATTCCCCCTATGATACCCCTTATGGTAACTTATTGTATATATCCCCCCTATGAGCCCCTTATGGTAACTTATTGTATACATTCCCCCATATGAGTTCCTTATGGTAACTTATTGCATATATTCCCCCTATGATACCCCTTATGGTACCCTATTGTATATATTCCCCCTATGATAACCCTTATAGTTACCAATTGTATATATTCCCCCTATGAGCCCCTTATGGTTGCATATTGTATATATTCCCTCTATGATCCCTCTTTTGGTTGCCTATTGTATATATTCCCCCTATGATACCACTTATGGTTACCTATTGTATATATTCCCCCCTATGATACCCCTTATTGTTACCTATTATATATATTCCCCCTATGATACCCCTTATGGTTACCTAGTGTATATATCCCCCCTATGATACCCCTTATGGTTGCATATTGTATATATTCCCTCTATGATCCCTCTTATGGTTACCTATTGTATATATTCCCCTTTTGATACCCCTTATGGAAACTTATTGTATATATTCCCCCTATGATACCACTTATAGTTACCAATTGTATATATTCCCCCTATGAGCCCCTTATGGTTGCATATTGTATATATTCCCTCTATGATACCTCTTATGGTTACCTATTGTATATATTCCCCTTTTGATACCCCTTATGGCAACTTATTGTATATATTCCCCCTATGAGCCACTTATGGTAACTTATTGTATATATTCCCCCATATGAGTTCCTTATGGTAACTTATTGCATATATTCCCCCTATGATACCCCTTATGGTTACCTATTGTATTTATTCCCCCTATGATACCCCTTATGGTTACCTTTTGTATATATTCCCCCTATGATACCCCCTTATGGTAACTTATTGTTTATATCCCCCCTATGAGCCCCTTATGGTAACTTATTATATATATTCCCCCTATGAGCCCCTTATGGAAACATATTGTATATATTCCCCCTATGATACACCTTATGGTAACCTATTGTATATATTCCCCCTATAATACCCCCTTATGGTAACTTATTGTATATATCCCCCCTATGAGCCCCTTATGGTAACATATTCTATATATTCCCCCTATGATACCCCTTATGGTAACTTATTGTATATATTCCCCCTACTAGCCCCTTATGGTAACTTATTGTTTATATTCCCCTTTTGATACCCCTTATGGTAACTTATTGTATATATTCCCCCTATGATACCCCTTATGATAACCTATTGTATATATTCCCCCTCTGATACCCCCTTATGGTAACTTATTGTATATATGCCCCCTATGATACCCCTTATGGTTACCTATTGTGTATATTCCCCCTATGAGCCCCTTATGGTAACTTATTGTATAAATTCCCCTTTTGATACCCCTTACGGTAACTTATTGTATATATTCCCCCTATGAGCACCTTATGGTAACCTATTGTATTTATTCCCCTATGATACCCCTTATGATAACCTATTGTATATATTCCCCCTATAATACCCCCTTATGGAAACTTATTGTATATATTCCCCCTATGAGCCACTTATGGTAACTTATTGTATATATTCCCCCTATGAGCACCTTATGGTAACCTATTGTATTTATTCCCCTATGATGCCCCTTATGGTAACCTATTGTATATATTCCATATATTCCCCCTATGATACCCCTTATGGTTGCATATTGTATATATTCCCTCTATGATACCTCTTATGGTTACCTATTGTATATATTCCCCTTTTGATACCCCTTATGGAAACTTATTGTATATATTCCCCCTATGAGCACCTTATGGTAACCTATTGTATTTATTCCCCTATGATACCCCTTATGGTAACCTGTTGTATATATTCACCCTATGATACCCCTTATGGTTACCTATTATATATATTCCCCCTATGATACCCCTTATGGTTACCTATTGTGTATATTCCCCCTATGAGCCCCTTATGGTAACCTATTGTATATATTCCCCCTATAATACCCCCTTATGGAAACTTATTGTATATATTCCCCCTATGATACACCCTTATGGTAACTTATTGTATATATTCCCCCTATGATACCTCTTATGGTAACCTATTGTATATATTCCCCCTATAATACCCCCTTATGGAAACTTATTGTATATATTCCCCCTATGATACCCCTTATGGTTACCTATTATATATATTCCCCCTATGATACCCCTTATTGTTACCTATTGTATATATTCCCCCTATGAGCCCCTTATGGTAACTTGTTGTATATATTCCCCATATGAGCCCCTCCAGCTTCATGTCCTTCTGTGGACAGTAATGAAGATTAACATGTTTAGAAACATTTACAATCAAATTTTTAGTGATCACCAAAACTGAGTCGGCATTCAGGGAAACGCTTGCATGTAAATGAGGGTATAAACAATGATCGTGAGGTATCTCCTTTAGAACAACCTACTAAAACACTCTCATTTTTTCTTGTGTGTGTGAGTAATTCTTTTCTGTTCCAATCCAGCATGATTTCTCTAGGAACGGATTACTTTGTCTCCCACTACTGTGCACTTGTTGACCCCTTCAAACACGGCTTTTAGGGAATGTTGCTGAGGATATTTGTCACATTGATATAAATACGTTTGTACTGCGGTACTCCTGAATCTGGTGGCCTGTAGTACGAGAGCCCACACGGTGCTGCACAGCCCACTACACATAGTCAGAGATGGGTTAATATATTGTTAGCAGTTGCTCATTTAAACCCTTTTCAATGCAGCAGGTTACTGCAAATTATTGCTTCACCAACTCACTGAATTCTTCCTCGTAAACCTGTGATCATTAGTACCTCTTAATTAAATCACAGCTAAACTTGGAAATTTCAATACAACTTACTGCATAGCTTGGAATGCAGGATTAATTTACAAGTGTTTCAATTGAGAAACTGACGTAATTTGTGAGATTCTGTACTACTCTGTCCGATCGTTGTTTACAATGTCGAAACAAACCGCTACAGAGGCCATGTGCTATTCTGTGCATTTGACATTTCCACAAATGTTGATGTTAATTATTTAAGAAAAATGTCATTTTTAATATCCAAAAGGTTATTGGATGAGTGGATCAATAATAATAAGACCATCTCAATAAAATACACAAAATAAATAAAATGTGATTTAGGTGAAATGGGAAATGTCAAATTCCTTGTAGGTTGTCTTGAATCAGAGCTGTCCTGTGAATTTTTCATGGAATTGTTCTTGAAGGCAATTAAAGCGCTAATATTTCTATGTGGTATGCTGACACTTGTAACAATTACAGCCAGTGCAATTAAATAAACCATAAAAAAAATCTAAATGAAAATTCATCAGAAAATTGGTTGCAAATAAACCATTACTGGGATGTCAACGCAGACCAAACCTGCTTAAGTCAGGAAGATAGAGGCTATACCCCAAAGGTACAGAGATGCACAAAGGTCTGTTACCAGAGTCGGATCAGTGGCGCCATGGCAACACAAACCTCGTCAGTTATCTGGAGAAAATATACATCTTTTGACATCACTGTCTCTGGTAAATCACACTTTTTACACCTTTTTGAAATTTTGAAAACATTGATTGCGATAAGGCACTAAAACTTTGTTTTCTGATGAGAAAAGGCATGGAAAAGATTGTGTCAAAGTGCTGGCTTTTTACAGATTATGCTCCCGTGTTTAGTCAGAGTAGGTTTAGAAACACTGCAAAGCTCATCACTGCTTTATAAACATGTCAAAGTTTTTCAGGTTATTGTTTTGTAATATTGTGTTGTAAGTTATTGAGTGTAACCCCTGCCATACTATATCAATTATAATATTACTACACTAAGGACATTCCTCCAGAATTTAGATGGGGAAACTATCAGGTGTAAAATATATAATACCTGTGATTCCAAACTCGAGAACACAGTCCACATAAGGTCAAGATTTAAGGTAATTTGGACTGAATTAAACAATGTCAGTCATTTAATGAAGCTTGAAAGTGAACCAGAACCCTTGAGACATTCAGATCTTGTATTTAACCCTGTGTCTTACTCTTTAGAACACTCAACAACAACAGTGACTCGTTCAATATGCAGGTTCTATTTTGCCAAATTTGTGTGAAAATCTGATCTTTTAATGTTTTAGCAAAACAATTGATTATATATGTGTTTAGTTCAGATGTTTGTCCATCAATCCATTTCTGAATAATCATTGTCCAGAGAATAAATTTAATATCTCTTTATATGTGACGTAATGTATAAATACATCACTAAATCAGTATGATCTCAATGGTAAGTATCCTGTACCTCCATGCTCACATCCTAACACTGGTCAGGTTTTACAGCCACATTTATAAGTTATATTTCGAGTGGATATTATGGTGAAAACAAACTGAAGAGGAATCTGATATCTCATCAGCAACATTGAATTTAAAATAAATAGTATGCAAATTGGAGCTTTTTTAATTTTTATTGAACAAATTTGTGGCACCAATTGAATTTGTAAAAGATGCAAATTGGGAAAAAAAACACCATAAAATCAGTTTCCTTTGTGAACGTATTTCAATTATCTCTTATAATATTTGATAGATGTACAAAACTTATCTATATGGATCTTTATATTAGATAGGAGAGATTTCTTAAAAAGATCATTATTTTTAAAACAAATCATATATGAGATTGAGGGTTAAGTAGGGAGATTTTAGTCCCACTGGTAGGGAGGGAGACAGAGGTTTTGGTAGAGAGATTTGTTCCCTCACAGGGTAGAAAGACAGAGGTTTTGGTAGGGTGATTTGTACTCCACTGGTAGAGAGATTGAGAGTTTGGAAGGGAGATTTGTCCCCTACTGGTTGAAAGAGAGAGAGGTTGTGGTAGGGAGATTGATCCCCTCACTGGTAGAAGGACAGAGGTTTGGTAGGGAGATTGGTCCCCTCACTGGTAGAGAGATTTGTCTCCCACTGGTAGAAGGACAGAGGTTTGGTAGGGAGATTTGTCCCCCACTGGTAGAAGGACAGAGGTTTTGGTAGGGAGAATTGTCTCCCACTGGTAGAGAGATTGAGGGTTTGGAAGGGAGATTTGATCCCCCACTGGTAGGGAGACAGAGGTTTTGGTAGAGAGAATTTCCTCCACTGGTAGGGAGAATTTTGCTCCACTGGTAGGGAGAATTTTCCTCCACTGGTAGAGAGATTGAGGGTTTGGTAGGGAGACTTTTCCTCCACTGGTAGAGAGAAGGAGGGTTTGGTAGGGAGACTTTTCCTCCACTGGTAGGGAGATTTAGGGTTTGGTAGGGAGACTTTTCCTCCACTGGTAGAGAGATTGAGGGTTTGGTAGGGAGACTGTTCCTCCACTGGTAGAGAGAAGGACGGTTTGGTAGGGAGACTGTTCCTCCACTGGTAGAGAGAAGGAGGGTTTGGTAGGGAGACTTATCCTCCACTGGTAGAGAGAAGGAGGGTTTGGTAGGGAGACCTTTCCTCCACTGGTAGGGAGTTTTAGGGTTTGGTAGGGAGACCTTTCCTCCACTGGTAGGGAGGTTTAGGGTTTGGTAGGGAGACCTTTCCTCCACTGGTAGGGAGTTTTAGGGTTTGGTAGGGAGACTGTTCCTCCACTGGTAGAGAGAAGGAGGGTTTGGTAGGGAGCCTTTTCCTCCACTGGTAGAGAGAAGGAGGGTTTGGTAGGGAGGCTTTTCCTCCACTGGTAGGGAGGTTTAGGGTTTGGTAGGGAGACTTTTTCTCCACTGGTAGAGAGAATGAGGGTTTGGTAGGGATACTTTTCCTCCACTGGCAGGGAGATTGAGGGTTTGGGAGGAAGACTTTTCCTCCACTGGGAGAGAGATTGAGGGTTTGGTAGGGAGACTTTTCCTCCACTGGTAGAGAGATTGGTTGAATGTAGGAAGACTCGCTATTTCGTAGGGAGTCATCACATGTATGAATAAAAAATTCTCAAATTTAAAGATGCTTCATTAAGATAAGGAAGCACATTGCTGTAGTCGCTGTCATTACGTGTTTGGCAATGGACCTCCTTGGAGATTACACACCATTAAACAAAATACAATATACTCAGAATAAAAGGATAGGATTATTTCAATAATCTGTGACTCCCACTCATCAAATCTGTAGGCAAAAAAAATGATCTTCATTATCAAATTTCTAAAATTATGTTGAGGTTTCCATTGAGGAATAACATTGAATTTGAACGCTATTTTAGTGGATATCACAGGATTTTATTTTCCTTAGATGTTGTTATTTTAGAATCTTACATTAAGTGAATTACATTTCTGTTGTAATTCTATCATTCAGGAACAATTCCTACCCACTGACTTAAGCAATTTCTCTCACATTATTTGTATGTCCTTTTTCTTTTTTTGGTCCTGGTTTCAACCTTTGACCTTCGATTTTGCTCCTTCTTCATATCATCTACGATATATACAAAATGACTGCCCCAGTCCAGGGATCAATCTGGTTATCAAGTCAGGAGTTGATTTCATTTCCTGATATTCTTTCCCTTTCCATCTCCTCCACTTCCCTGTACTTCCTCCCCTTTGCTTCCTTTGGGTAAAGTCCTATTCCCATTCCTGACCCCACTTTTTAGGTCACCTGAGCTTTAGCTCAAGTGACCTATTGCTATCCCTTTTCATCCGTCGTCGTCCGTCGTCCGTTAACATTTTACATTTCAAACTTAAAGTCAAGTTCTGCTGGGCCGATTGAACTGAAAGGTTGTAGGAATGATCGACTCATGATCCTGACAAAGTGTTGTTATTTTTTGGGTCGATCAGAAATCCAATATGGCCGCCACGGCCGCCATTTTGAAAACCTATTTCAAACTTAAAGTCAAGTTCTGCTGGACCGATTGAACTGAAAGTTGGTAGGAATGATCGCCTCATGGTCCTGACAAAGTGTTGTTATTTTTCGGGTCAATCAGAAATACAATTTGGCTGCCATGGCCGCTATTTTGCTACTAAGTTCTAATAGGCCGATCTCACTTAAAATTGGTCTAGGAATGATCAGCTCATGGTCCTGACAAAGTTAAGTTAACATTATACTATTTTTTACTCAAATTGGTACATATTTCAACAACAAAAATAAATACTGTAGACTCAGGTGACCGTTTAGGCCCATGGGCCTCTTGTATTTCTTTTCTTTCCCAATCCATTTCTGTCTCCTTTAGTCTATTCCCATTTCCCTCCCCTCATTGTTATACGCCCGTCAAATTTGACGGAAGTATTATGGTATGGGGTTGTCCGTCCATCCGGCAATCTCCTCCTACATTTTTCGACCGATCTCTTTGAAACTTGGTATACATTATAATCATGATATGAAGTTGTGTCTTCTCTAAAAGAATTTTGATTCGACAATTTTTCCAAAAGTTATTGCCCTTTGTTCATTTCAGTATTTGATTTTTTGTACAGAGATTTTCTCCTACATTTTTTATAGCATGTCAGCTAACCACTCTTAGAATGATGCAGATCTTAATTCAATATAAGAACGTTTATAACACTATATGGCATTCGACGGGCGTATATTGTTCCGCCCCGCGGTACTCTTGTTCTTTTTTTCCTACTTAATTCTTTCTGCTTTCCTTACTTTAGGTGACCTGTTATTCCCATCCCCACTTTTCTTTCTTCTTTGTTTCTTTTTCCTCTCCGACCCATTTTTCTCCCCTTTCACATCACTGACCCATTCCCTCTGGTTTCATCTTATATCAACTTCTCCCCATCCTCTTACAACTCATACTCTCACACCTTATATTCTCCCCTTTAACTTCTCACACTTCTTCAACTCACATCTCATATCATTTCTCACCCCATCCTTTCTTTAATCTCATCTTCACATATTCCATAACCTTATACCTCACAACTTCTTTCACTCCATTCCCTCACATCTCATCATCTCCCCTTTAACTTCTCACACATCTTTGTCTCATATCTCATCACCTCCATCCCCATCCTTTCTGTAACCTCATCACCTTATACCTCATTCTTCATCGTCTCTAATCTCATTTTCTCATCATCCTCTCACGACACATACTCTCACACCTCATTATCTTTTCTTCATTTCCTCACACCTCTTCATCTCAAATCTCATCACCTCACTCCCTATCTTGTCATTAACCTCATCACCTTACACTCACAACCTCACTCTCATCTTGTCTTTACCATCATCTTCCCAAACTTCATCACCTCACTTCTCACAACTTCACTCTTCTTCCTCACTCACTTCTTTCTATCATCATCCCTCATGACTCATACTCTCACATCTCATCATTTCCCATGCTACTTCTCACACCTATCCATCTCACATTTCATCATCTCTCTAGCCTGTCTTTAACCTCATCACCTTATATCTCTTAAGGTCATATGAGTGTTTTGATAAACGGAAATAGGAAGTACGTCCCTAGTTGAAAATCCAATGTAGGGAGACAGTATCACAATTTCCGCATATTCTAATGTTTCATATTAAACTGATGAATATTGTATGGTTATTATTGATAGAACAGTGTGTTCTCTCAATATTAAAGTATTTCAAAGCAATCAAGGCATTTTTTCAGGTGCTTTTTTTATCAATGAGTCACATGTGTCCATTTTTCTGTACTTCAGGAAACCGGCTACCTATTTCACTACTGTGAAGTTGTTTTTAAGAAAGATAGCTCTTTACATGCAATTACTATGTGTACATGGTTTTATTATTAAATGTCAATTTTTAATCGTTTATAGATAATTAATTTTACACAATTTCAGCATTTATTAAATTGATATACATTAATGCAATACTAATCTATTTCAGTATCATTTTTATTGACATTATTTTGCCAAAAATTGTGACTTTCATTTTTTTTCAAAATTCACTCCTTTTTACATAAATTTCCATTTAAAATTCTTAAAATTCTGACAACCTATATTTTGGGGGGGCAGACAATTATCTTTACTTCAAAGTAATATAACTACAAAATGTGAAGAAATTCTACTGAGAAATGGTGACACAATCCTATTACCTTAACCTCACTCTTCATCTTCTCTTTACACCTCACAACCTCATTTTTCATCCTGTCTCACCTCGTCCTCTCATATCTTATCATCTCATACCCTCCCATCTCACCTCCTTAAGCTTCTTCATCACTGAACACCATATATCTTCCCTAGCCTGTGGTAGAAATATATGTAATTCTTAGCCTACTTCCTCACCGTGTGATATGAAGTATATTAACTTCTCCATCATAAGGTGTTTTGTTACATCAGTACAGTTCTGCTGCCGTTTAATTCACTTTATTCTCAAAGCGATTGTGAGCTGTCACTAGTGGTAATATATAATGAAAGACAAGATGGCAGTTGTTGTCAGATCATTTCTAACAGATCTGTTCCCAGGGGGCCATTGACAAAGTTTCCGTGATAAATATAGACATATATTGGTGGGTTTCTCAGAGCCATACAGTATTGTGTCTGTCAGAATGTTTGAGTTGAGTACAAGTCCTGCCAAAACAGTGTCCCAGTACTCTGTGATGAAATGCACAGATAAAGAACACATTGTGTGAAATTGTGTTAACTTACGAAGAAATGGTAGAATATCTTAGAAATGTATGGTATCTGGTAATGGATCGGACTGTGGGTGATGGATCTGTGGGTTGCTCGTGTGTAGGTATTACCCTGATTTACAGCAGTTATACAGCTCCATCAGTGTCAGAGTCGAAACCATCAGTTCTGATGCCATCATATCATACGTCAGTTTCAAAAAGATGCGTCATTGATCCAGGTTTAGTCTATTATACATATTGAGAACAATTGCACATAATGGTCTTAATGACACATACTCATCACTACAACCTTGAACAACTAAACTCATAATTGACCCTGAGGAGAGTGTTTAAGATTGAAAGCTTGTCTTTCTGTACTGTGCAAAGAGTTTTCTTATTGTTACATGGCAAAACATATATCACCCTGATCTTAACAGGATCCATGATTATAAGTTAAGACGGCTATAAAAAGACAGGGTTTAAAGAACAGTTCCATATATAAAAAGAACACCAATATACCTCCGGCACACACACAGGTACACACTCAGGTATTAGTCAGGTGGCATAGGACCAGTTTGAAGGTAACCTGAAGAAAAAACTGTGAAATCCTCATTATGTATTGATTGTATTATTAGATTTTATTATATAATACAGGCTATTTCCGTGCAATATTGCCATTCAATAAAAACGATATAGCACACGTACAATAAGCATGCAAATGAGTCTTGTCACCGTGGAAAACAGGTCATATTCATACGCACTACAACTTCTACATTTGTAAACCAAATGACTGACCGAGTTACTGTTTGCATTGATAGCAGAGGCAGGGGCACTGGGAGAATAAAATTAACAAACGAGTTTAATAAATTCAATATTATATAAACACGAGTGTTAGCTTCACACAAATTCAACACCTGCATGTTCAAATTCCACTTGAACTTCCCCCACATACACACAATCAATGGCGAACACGTGTAACCGGTCAACTTCATCAGTGTTCCAGTTTCATGGCGGATTACACAATATATTTTCTGGCTCAGTGACAGGCGGAAACATCAAGGTTCACATTCACCAACAACCCTCGCCAAAGAAATGCGCCTGTGTTATAGAGAGTGACAATCACTCCAGTCTCTGTAAACTTTTAAAAAGTGCAGACTTCGATGTGTATTGTGATGACCTTTACTTTGAGATTGCACGCGCAGTTGCGCCAAATATATGACGTCACTGCTATTTTCGTAAACGCCAATTCGTTGAATGGTTTTCGTATAAAACATTATTGTTAATGTTGTTATGATAATTATTAAAACATTGGTTGATGAAGAAAACCTAAATGATTGTTTGTTCATTAAAAAGGTTCTTGGGAAGAAGTTTCTGAAACTGTTTTTTGTGGCGTAGCGAGCTCCAAACAAAATGCATGTAATGCGTCCTTTCGTCAGCCATCAGTACAAATTATATAGAGGAGACGTGTCAAGAAAAAGATTGTTTCTCAAATTATATAATAAATAGAATACGATTGTTAGATTAAAAGTTTAAAAGTATACATTAAACTTGTTCAATAAATTCAATATTACATTTAACTTGTTCAATAAATTCAATATTGCATGAACACGAGTGTCAGATCCTCTATATATTACATGTATATCTCTGTTTTGTAAGGTACCGAAAAGTGGCTTAAAAAAGATTGAGATGGTGCTATATGTCATATAATAATGATTATATACATTTTAACATAGGACCCCCTATTGCCTAAAGAGCGGAGCTTGCTCAGTACCAGGTAACAGGGCCTAATGCAATTAAAATTGATTCCTAATCTAGAAAGGGGCTTTCATTAAATGATACCATCCCTGGTTATAAATATTCAAAAGACTTTTCAATAATTCCGCTAATCCTAGCAAGCTGCCAACACACAGTGGGGGCATTGGTAATGAGCTTCGGTAGCGTTTCACTCACTATGGTAAGGTATCTATACCAGCTAGCTAGTAAGGTAGCGTTTCACTCACTATGGTAAGGTATCTATATACCGGCTAGCTATTAAGGTGGTAGCGTTTCACTCACTATGGTAAGGTATCTATTCCAGCTATTAAGGTGGTAGCGTTTCAATCACTATGGTAAGGTATCTATTCCAGCTATTAAGGTGGTAGCGTTTCACTCACTAGGGTAAGGTATCTATACCAGCTAGCTAGTAAGGTAGCGTTTCCCTCACTATGGTAACGTATCTATACCAGCCGGCTAGTAAGGTAGCATTTCACTCACTATGGTAAGGTATCTATTCCAGCTATTAAGGTGGTAGCGTTTCAATCACTATGGTAAGGTATCTATTCCAGCTATTAAGGTGGTAGCGTTTCACTCACAATGGTAAGGTATCTATTCCAGCTAGCCAGTAAGGTAGCGTTTCACTTACTATGGTAAGGTATCTATACCAGCTAGCCAGTAAGGTAGCGTTTCACTCACTATGGTAAGGTATCTATTCCATCTAGCTATTAAGGTGGTAGCGTTTCACTCACTATGGTAAGGTATCTATTCCAGCTATTAAGGTGGTAGCGTTTCCCTCACTATGGTAAGGTATCTATTCCAGCTAGCCAGTAAGGGAGCGTTTCACTTACTATGGTAAGGTATCTATACCAGCTAGCCAATAAGGTAGCGTTTCACTCACTATGGTAAGGTATCTATTCCAGCTAGCTATTAAGGTTGTAGCGTTTCACTCACTATGGTAAGGTATCTATACCACCTAGCTAGTAAGGTAGCGTTTCACTCACTATGGTAAGGTATCTATTCCAGCTAGCCAGTAAGGTAGGGTTTCACTCCCTATGGTAAGGTATCTATACCAGCTAGCCAGTAAGGTAGCGTTTCACTCACTATGGTAAGTTATCTATTCCAGCTAGCCAGTAAGGTAGCGATTCACTCACTATGGTAAGGTATCTATTCCAGCTAGCCAGTAAGGTAGGGTTTCACTCACTATGGTAAGGTATCTATACCAGCTAGCCAGTAAGGTAGCGTTTCACTCACTATTGTAAGGTATCTATTCCAGCTAGCTAGTAAGGTAGTGTTTCACTCACTATGGTAAGGTATCTATACCAGCTAGCTAGTAACTGTTGCAGTCGTCTATATTCATTTGTATTGTTGAAATGCCTTCAATTAGTCAAGTAGTTTGTTTGTTCACAGGTGCTGGTTTCTTTATCCTTTTATCGATTATAAAGAAAGTATATGTAATGTTGTGTAGGCATTGGATGCCTCTTAGTTGCAATACCTTTTTGACGTAAGTTCTTACACAGAATTCCTAGTGTACAAGACAGTGAGAACTTTACCGTGAACGCTGCCTATTTTAGTGCGTATGGCTTTCGAACTATTTATGCAGTGATTATGAATGGTTTGTTATTGCTAAAATGTCACCAGTTACATAATACTAATTATATTTATAACAGAAATCGAATCACTCTGGGCTTTGCCAAGTTGCTTGCTCCAAGTGACTCTTAAGTTCCCAAGCCGATGCTGCACTTTATTGGAATCTTTGTATTATATTTCTGACATTGAGTTTGGTTGATCTGGGACATCTCCTGCTCCCAGTAACAAGTTTTTTCTCTAGTGCTTCAAAGACTTTACCAACCTAATACAATGTATCAATATTATCTTTAAAACGTACAATTTCACTTCATCAGTATTTAACGTTCTCTCCGACCATTTAACTGTTAAGTTTGTAGTAGTATATCCCCACCAGCTTCCTTCCAAGATCAATATGTCACATGGATTTAAGTATTTAAGGAACTGTGCCCTGTTAAGGGTCTTGTATTGAGTTATATCGAACGAATTGAGGTAAACCTGCAGTAGTTTTTTGCTTCTATTGGTAGACAGGTGTTTGCTTCTATTGGCAGACAGGTATTGGCAGATAGCTATAGGTGTTTGCTTCTATTGGCAGACAGGTGCTTGTTTCTACTGGCAGACAGGTGTTTGCTTCTATTGGCAGATAGGTGTCTGCTTCTATTTGCAGACAGGTATTGCTTCTATTGGCAGACAGGTGTTTGCTTCTATTGGCAGACAGGTGTTTGCTTCTATTGGCAGACAGGTGTTTGCTTCTATTGGCAGACAGGTGTTTGCTTCTATTGGCAGACAGGTGTTTGCTTCTATTGGCAGACAGGTGTTTGCTTCTATTGGCAGACAGGTGTTTGCTTCTATTGGCAGACAGGTGTTTGCTTCTATTGGCAGACAGGTGTTTGCTTCTATTGGCAGACAGGTGTTTGCTTCTATTGGCAGACAGGTGTTTGCTTCTATTGGCAGACAGGTGTTTGCTTCTATTGGCAGACAGGTGTTTGCTTCTATTGGCAGACAGGTGTTTGCTTCTATTGGCAGACAGGTGTTTGCTTCTTGTGGCAGACAGGTGTTTGCTTCTATTGGCAGACAGGTGTTGCTTCTATTGGCAAACAGATATGAACACCTAACTTGGTAGATTAAAACACTAATGAGATAATTGACGTAGAGTATAGAAGTTTATTTCTGATTCACCTCCATGTTGCTATCGACAACCTATCTTATTTGTAGAATTATTTCAACGTAAAATATTGCTCTGTGTCGTCCCAGCAGTGAGTGTTGAGGATGACAGCTCTTACAAGCTTTATATGGCACAGATCACATCCTAGTTATCAATATCAGGAATAGAGCAAGTTGACATGACAGGCAAGGCCGCACACCAGCAGTGTCATGTCAGGGAAACGTAACTCTATTACCATTGTCTAACATTTAACAAGAAAACATCCCTATGGAATCACCTTCCTGTCTTCATTAAACGCAGGTGATACATTTCATAACTACTTTTTCAACTTTTACGCGAACCAAGAAAATTCTTAAAAACTTAAGAAGCATTTTACAATTAAATGTGTTTTGCAGATATTGATGATATGGATTCAAGTGATTAATCAAGGACATCATTTTTTCTTGTTTCAGAACTTCCTTGACGCTTTCACTGATGCTGCTGAAACGGTCTACGGCTGTTTATTGGTGGAGGGCAAGGTTTCCGTAGCAACTAAAAAATGGTGGAGTCTCACAGCTAATGAACTTGTCCTGCTGCGTATGTTGGTCACATCACTGTCGGACTGTACGTCACGGGATCTACCTGTGTACCTACCCGACAGTCACCCAACAGTAAGTCTTACATACTGGTCAAGGTAAGAGTAGATCATTATATGGTATATGTCATACAACTTGGATGATAAATGACAACTTGTTATTGGATGGTAAATAATGTCATGTAATTTGGTGGTAAAATGTGTCATGTAATTTGATGGTAAATAATGTCATGTTATTGGATTGTCAATAATGCCATGTAATTGGATGGTAAATAATGTCATGTGATTGCATAGTAAATAATGCCATGTAATTGGATGGTTAATAATGTCATGTAATTGCATAGTAAATAATGTCATGTAATTGGATGGTTAATAATGTCATGTGATTTGGTAATAAACAATGTCATGTAATTAACAGGTGAAAAATGTCATGTAATTTGATGGTCAATAACACCATGTAATTGGATGGTCAATAATCTCATGTAAGTTAGAGGTAAATAATTTCATGTGATTTGGTATTAAACACTGTCATGTAATTTAAAGGTAACTAATATGTAATTGGATGGTAAATAAGATCATGTCATTTAGTATTAAACAATGTCATGTAATTTGGTGATACATCATGTCATGTTATTTAGTGGTATATAATGTCATGTAACTGGATAGTAAAGGATGCCATGTAATTTGGTGATACATAATGTCATGTTATTTAGTGGTATATCATGTCATGTAACTGGATAGTAAATGATGTCATGTAATTTGGTGATACCTAATGTCATGTTATTTTGTGGTATATAATGTCATGTAACTGGATAGTAAATGATGCCATGTTATATGGTGATACATAATGTCATGTTATTAAGTGGTATATCATGTCATGTAACTGGATAGTAAATGATGTCATGTAATTTGGTGATACCTAATGTCATGTTATTTTGTGGTATATAATGTCATGTAACTGGATAGTAAATGATGTCATGTAATTTGGTGGTAAAAGATCAGTGTTGTATGGATTGTTGTTGTTGTAGGTTCCACACCGCCTGATGACGTTTCACCTGACTAAGTGTGTACAGGTGTGTGTTATCTGTGGCCCTAATCCTGCCCTTGCTGAACTGGAGCCTGAGGTGTGTAAACCTATAGGCCTTGCTAAAAGAAAGTCTGGAATATTGTGGTTTTACCCCATTTTCTCTGAAGGGCCAAGTGAACTTATACGATCTCACTGTGTCTGTCATCAGCTCACCTGTCAGAAGGGCAAATGACCTTATACTTTCGCACAGGTCGGTCAATAGCCAATAGGTTGCTGGGATAGCAGTTTACCGAAATTTGTTTAAATGATTCACTTTCAAGGTCATGGGGTAAATTGTCTTATATCCTTTAAACAACTTTTTCTGAATAATCAAAAGCTCTAGGATCATAATATTTGCCCAATAGTATGCTGAAGCAGAGGATTGCCATTTTGCACAATGAATGACCTTGAGCAACTTTCAAGTGACAAGTGTGTTCAAATATCATTATCTACGAACTACTTCTGAATGAAAATAAACCGAAAGGTTTAGGTTAAATATAATTGATGTATATGATGCCTTTATTAAGGACTATCAAGTTGTTCAATTAAATTACCTTAACCATTTTTGGAAGGGCATAAAGAGATGAATGCATCCATTGCTGGGAATGAAGACATGCATGCTACCAGGATTGGCTCTGGCATCCAGCCTCACCTCTTGGTTCTTATATTAATTTCCTGGATCATCACATTGAAAATGGTTGAGATTCCTGCTCAATGACCATTTCTTAAACTGCTGAAATTTAAAAATGGAAAACACAATCATTTAACCAGAATTAACCCTGAGGTTCAACCTCAAACCTCTTGGAACTTTTGTGGGTCAGTAACATGGAAACAGTAGAGATCTTCACCCTAAAACCATCCTCCAGTGGGAGTATACAAACCATAATGTTGATGTAAAAGGTACATTTCACAGAAACTGTTCCGTGGCTAAGCTCAATCTAGTCCGCAAACAGGTAACCTAGCTTATACATAGTAACAGTCCAGCTGGGTGCTGCAGGTCCTCTGGACCTCTTGTTTATTAACAAGATATCGGTTGTTCCAGTAATCGTTTTTTGTAAGAATATGAATACGCAATATATAAAGGATATGTGATGTATGCCAGTAGTAAAGGATATGTGATGTATGCTAGTAGTAAGGGATATGTGATGGATGCCAGTAGTAAAGGATATGTGATGTATGCTAGTAGTAAGGGATATGTGATGCATGCCAGTAGTAAAGGATATGTGATGTATGCTAGTAGTAAGGGATATGTGATGCATGCCAGTAGTAAAGGATATGTGATGTATGCCAGTAGTTAGGGATATGTGATGTATGCCAGTAGTAAGGGTATGTGATGTATGCTAGTAGTAAGGGATATGTGATGGATGCCAGTAGTAAAGGATATGTGATGTATGCTAGTAGTTAAGGATATGTGATGTATGCCAGTAGTAAGGGAGATGTGATGTATGCCAGTAGTAAGGGATATGTGATGCATGCCAGTAGTAAAGGATATGTGATGTATGCCAGTAGTAAATGATATGTGATGTATGCCAGTAGTAAGGGATATGTGATGCATGCCAGTAGTAAAGGATATGTGATGTATGCTAGTAGTTAAGGATATGTGATGTATGCCAGTAGTAAGGATATGGGATGTATGCCAGTAGTAAGGGATATGTGATGTATGCCAGTAGTAAGGTTATGTGATGTATGCCAGTAGTAAAGGATATGTGATGTATGCCAGTAGTAAAGGATATGTGATGTATGCCAGTAGTAAAGGATATGTGATGTATGCCAGTAGTAAAGGATATGTGATGTATGCCAGTAGTAAAGGATATGTGATGTATGCCAGTAGTAAAGGATATGTGATGTATGCCAGTAGTAAAGGATATGTGATGTATGCCAGTAGTAAAGGATATGTGATGTATGCCAGTAGTAAGGGATATGTGATGTATGCCAGTAGTAAGGGATATGTGATGTATGCCAGTAGTAAAGGATATGTGATGTATGCCAGTAGTAAAGGATATGTGATGTATGCCAGTAGTAAAGGATATGTGATGTATGCCAGTAGTAAAGGATATGTGATGTATGCCAGTAGTAAAGGATATGTGATGTATGCCAGTAGTAAAGGATATGTGATGTATGCCAGTAGTAAGGATATGTGATGTATGCCAGTAGTAAAGGATATGTGATGTATGCTAGTAGTTAAGGATATGTGATGTATGCCAGTAGAAAGGATATGTGATGTATGCCAGTAGTAAAGGATATGTGATGTATGCCAGTAGTGAGGATTTGCCAGTAAGTCATGATTATGAGATAGGCCTGGGTCAAATCTATAGTTCTCACAGACGTCAATCTGTGTAGAAGTTCATAGCTTTATATAACAGTTCATATTTTACTTCTGAATACTCCATCAAGGCAGTGATGATGTATGAATGTCGTAATGGTACCAGTACACATGTCCTTTCTAAGGGATCTTTCGAGAGATATAAATTCTCTAGTAGCCACTGGGGCCAATTATACCATGAGGTAGATCAATGTCACTGACACCGTTGGATTGGCTCTTTGTGACAATATGATTGTAGTAGATAATAAATTGGGAGTGTGTGTTTGTTCTATAAAACTCATCCCAAATGATGCATATAATTTATACTCAAATCATATAGCAAAAAAAATGATTTAATTTTCACTTTCATTGGGTAAAATTTCAATTAAAAGTGGATTATTTTCAATGACATTTAAATTCAAGTATATGTTTGAATGAATGTAACCTGTGAAGCTATTTTTTGTATTCATACCTGTCGCTTTACGATCCGACGAAATGGAAGCTATAATTGTGTTTATGTATACTGGGAATGTGTTTTTCTACGTTTCAGTGACAACACTGTTGAGTTTTTGTTAGACTCTGAATTCTGTTGAAGGTTTACACAGCTATCATAGTATCAACACTGTTGAGTTTTTATCAGATGCCAAAATGACATCGACTGGCTACAGTGTTTAGTCATTCACCGATGTAAATGCCTAATTTTTGAGAACTTTTGTGATTCTTTCTACGATTACATATTTACAAGGTTTTAAATTTAAAATAGGAACGCAAATTAAAGCAAAAAACAAAAAACGTATCTTTCAAAATATAATTGATTTACTGTATAAAAGTTCACTTTCACAACATGATCAAAGTAAAGACCTCAATTCTGTAAATAAAAAATATCAATCATAAAATAAAGTGAAATAAAAATTGTATAAATGAAGGATAAAGTCTACACCCCCTGGGGCGGGAGGGGTAGGGCCCATAATAAGAAATGGAAAACAGGTTGATCTTTCTTCGACATCTCCATCAGTACAGATTAAGGGAATTCTTCCAATCTGGTATGAGCATCCCTAGGCCAAGCAAAACAGAATTCAGTAATTTGGCATTGAACATCCTTAGACAAGGGTTATTCAACATTACATAAATGAAGGATGTGGGCTCCAGGTGGACAGAAGGGTGGTACCACAAAAGGAAATAGGGGCTATTTTGAATTAATTGTATGACCCCTTGGGTCAGAGGGGCAGGGTCCAAATATCAAAAAATATTTCTTCCCAAAAACAAATGAAGGCATTTTGATCTTATATGGCTTGGAACATTTCTGGGCCTAGGAAATTGAATGTTTAATAAATGAAGTGTGTGACACTGTGGGGACAGATGAGTGCATGGGGCTTGAAATAGGAAATAATTGGTTTACTCCTTAAGGAGAGCTTGAAGGAGTTTTACCTAATTTGTGATAGAGCACCCCTGTGCAAAACAATTAATCTTTGTTTAATTGAATACTGTAGCTCCAAGAGGGGTTATAATTAATCTTCAATAGACTTTTTAGCCCACCATCATATACTGGTGGGCTATTCAAATCACCCTGCGTCCGTCGTCTGTCATCCGTCCTTAAACAATTCTTGTTATCGCTATTTCTCGGGAAGTAAGATCTTTCTGAAATTTTTAGGTCACCTGAGACAAAGTGTCAAGTGACCTATTGCGATCGCCTTTTGTCCGGCAGCATCCGCCTTCCGTAAACAATTTACATTTACAACTTCTTCTACAAAACCCCTGAACCAATTTCAATGAAATTTTGCAGAAACCTTCCATGGCCAAAGGTCAACAAAACTAGTGGCTGATTTGGTTCCCAGCCCCCAGGGGCCTGAGGGGCGGGGCCATAAAGGGTAAAATTGACTAAAATTTCAAAAATCTTCTTCTCAAGACCCAGATATGGTAGAATCAAATACTTTTCATAGATGGAAGGGTCTTAAGGTGCTTTACCAAAATTGTGAATTTCTTGAACCTGGGTTCTCGCGTTTCCCCCTGGGGAGGGGGTAAACTTTACAATAGTTTATATAGGGAAATCACATTTCGGACTAACATTTGTTTAATTGGCATTGGAAGTAATTCAATTTAGGTTAGCATTATCAGTATTAGGTAGCAGTTTGCTAGTATGCACATATCAGCCCTGACTGGCCCCCAGGGGCTGAGGGGTGGGGCCAAAAAGGGTTAAATTGACTGAAATTTCAAATATCTTCTTCTCAAGACCCAGATATGGTAGAATAAAATACTCTTCATAGATGGAAGGGGTCTGAAGGTGCTTTACTAAAATTGTGAATTTCATGACCCTGGGTTCTCACGTTTCCCCCTGGGGAGGGGTAAACTTTATTATAATAGTTTATATAATGGAAGTCAGAAAGTTGAACAGGTGAACACGTTTATTCTGGCTAATTGGTGCTGTTAGGATATCTGACGGATTGTTAGGCTCTGTCATGTAATGTTACAAACAAGGACAAATACCAGCTTTGTTTCAATGTTTGTCGGGTTTCCAGGATTGCTTCATAACTCAAATGTTTATCGTTTGTTGAATTCATTTAATTGTTGACTAAAATTGATTAATGTTTCAGATGTCACTTAATCGAGAAATTTTCCTGAACTTGATAACTCAGGTCAATGATCAAGTCACACAAGAATTGGTTGAAATATTACGTAATCTTCTTCACAATTTTACAGAACATGTGTATCTTCTATCAACTCGTTCAATACCTATTTATAGTAGATGATGCATTGTAACACTTTCTCATATTTTAAATTTGATGAATGGTTAATTAATTTGATTTAATTAGATTAAGCTTAAAAATGGTTACCAATGTAAACTGATGCAAGGAAAAGATTGCATATTTATAAAGTTACTTTTGTCTTAGTTTCTTCTCAGTTCCTGGTGTTTTCGTTTGTCTTAGTTCCTCCTCAGTTCCTGATGTTTTCTTTTGTCTTAATTTCTCCTCAGTTCCTGGTGTTTTCTTTTGTCTTAGTTTCTCCCCAGTTCCTGGTGTTTTCTTTTGTCTTAGTTTCTCCTCAGTTCCTGATGTTTTCTTTTGTCTTAGTTTCTACTTAGTTCCTGATGCTTTCTTTTGTCTTAATTTCTCCTCATTTCCTGGTGTTTTAATTTCTCCTCAGTTCCTGATGCTTTCTTTTGTCTTAATTTCTCCTCAGTTACTGGTGTTTTCTTTCGTCTTAGTTTCTCCTCAGCTACTGGTGTTTTCTTTCTACTTAGTTTCTCCTCAGTTACTGGTGTTTTCTTTCTACATAGTTTCTCCTCAGTTACTGGTGTTTTCTTACTACTTAGTTTCTCCTCAGTTACTGGTGTTTTCTTTCGTCTTAATTTCTCCTCAGTTACTGGTGTTTTCTTTCTACTTAGTTTCTCCTCAGTTACTGGTGTTTTCTTTCTACTTAGTTTCTCCTCAGTTACTTGTGTTTTCTTTTGTCTTAGTTTCTCCTCAGTTACTGGTGTTTTCTTTCTACTTAGTTTCTCCTCAGTTACTGATGTTTTCTTTCATCTTAGTTTCTCCTCAGTTACTGGTGTTTTCTTTTGTCTTAATTTTTTTCCTCAGTTCCTGATGTTTTCGTTTGTCTAATTTTCTTCTCGGTTCCTGGTTTTGAATTACAAAAAGGAATATCATTAATCTTAACCTGTTCATCTTCAAACAACTGTTTTGCTGTATATGTGTATTTTATAACCATTTTCAAACAGGTTGTCAGATTCTGGAAAACCGCCTATGATCCTTTGATATCTGTGTGTAGACTTCATCCCAGGAACTTCCCCATCACAATAACACTGGATCCAAACATCCTGGGGTAAGTAGGACTCAAATAGCAAAACTTCATACCAGCTCTGGGGACTTGATCATGTATCATTTATCAGCAATATTTGTCATTTCATATTGTAAATACAATGTGCAAGATATATATGACTGATATATTAACATATACATCCCAAAGAGGCTATAGGTTTTATCCCTGCCTGTCTGTAGTTTATTGTTTTTGACATCAACATGTGAAATAATCTCACTGTGGTGATACATTTTTATTTACGTTTGTGCTATGGGAGAAACAGAATATTCAACTCTTGATGATCAGTTACGATTTATACCCATTTCCCTGAGTTAATGTTTCAAGTAGGGATGACATATTGTATATATAATGTATTAGTTTATACAATGTAAAATACATTGTACAAATGACAATGACAAATTATGTATACATTATACAAATAGCAATATGCCATACAGTATACAGAATGTATAGGTGATTGTATATTTCAATATGGTTACTAGCTATTCTTGGAAAACACCAATGTCATATTTTTGCATGTAAACTTAGGTCATCAAACCATGATAAAATATGAAGTCACACACTTCCAGAATGTACTATGATGTCACAATGAGGACAATATAGCTACATTCAAAGATGGAGGAATTTTAAACTTCTAGAATGACTAGAGAAACAAACGTTTCTTTTCGCCAAAAAATGCTTGTTTGTGTGATAAAAAGTATCTTAAATTTGATTCCTTTTCATAAGAAATTGATGAGACTTGTCACAAATTTTTCTTTTAACATCACCAGAGGCTCAGTGAAATGAAATACAAATCAGTATGTAGCCTGTCATATACCGTCATTACTATAATATACAGCCTCTGCTATCAGGGTGTACACTAGTTGTATATACCGGTAAGGCAGGTCACATCATATGCCCACGCCTTGTATAACTAGAAAAAATGGAAATAAATTATGTGAACCCTCATCCCCCACCTAGCCATTCCCCAGTTTTATAGCTACATTTGAATGACCAAACACAAGACAGTTTGGTGTTTTTCTGTCGAGTACAGTTAAGTGCAGTCGACTCATTGTCCCTGGAGACATGTCTCTATAAGTCTGTCTGTACATCTACCTGCATAGTTCTCCCTGACACAGCACCGTCAAAGCTGACAACAGTAGTCTATAGGGAGCAATATCTGACGTCGCCAAGAAGGCGAAGAGACTGGGGTTACAGGTATCAGATATTTATATTTATATTTATGTGATGGGATGTTTAGGCCTCACCTAGGGGTTTACATATAAATAAATGCCATTAAGAAGGCTCTTTTGGAAGACTTTTGGAAGATTTTAATTTTTGAGATGAGGGGAAATATAGGAAGTAGAAACTATAGAATTCTATAGCGAGGGAAACTTCACCTATTGAGCACCCAGGACAATTGTGGACGACGCCTGTAGAAGTTCACTTGGTGTGGACTGAAGAAGACCAATCAGTAAAGCCATATACAGTTATAAGAATAAAGGGATTAAGCTAGTAGACTGGTGAATGAGGAAGATTAGAGGATGTGGGGTGTGGGCTGGGGGCTACTAAAGAAGATTTTGGGGTTGGGGTTGAGGACTGCTGTAGAAGATTTGGGGGTTGCTAAAGAAGATTCTGGGGGGTAGGGTAGGAAGCAGATTAAGAAGATTTGGGGGTGCTGGCTGTTGGGTGGAGGCGACTAAAGAAGATTTAGGGATGCGGGTTGTGGGAAGCTAGAGAAGATTTTAGGGTGCGGGGTAGGGCGTAGGGGCTGAGGAAGATTGAGGGTGGCTGAGGAGGTTGTGAGGTTGTAGGCTGAGGACGATAGTGATGGTTGGCAGAGAATAGTCATGTAGATCAGATAAAGTTGGGGAAGATGATGTATTGAAGGAAATACATTCAAGTTAAAGTTATCTAATATTAAGAGAAGACCAGCTTGTTAGCTGCAATATTGTATTTTCCTATATCCATTCTGTTTCATTTTACTTTGCAGATTTTTGGTAGTAAACAGAGACACCAACAGATGCTTATGTAGTACAAGTCCTTCTCTGGAAGACAGGTCTACACTAGGTAAGTCATAAGGACAGGTCTACACTAGGTAAGTCATAAGGACAGGTCTACACCAGGTAAGTCATGAAGACAGGTCCACACTAGGTAAGTCATAAGGACAGGTCTACACCAGGTAAGTCATGAAGACAGGTCCACACTAGGTAAGTCATGAAGACAGGTCTACACCAGGTAAGTCATGAGGACAGGTCTACATTAGGTAAGTCATGAGGACAGGTCTACATTAGGTAAGTCATGAGGATAGGTCTACACCAGGTAAGTCATGAGGACAGGTCTGCACCAGGTAAGTCATGAGGACAGGTCCACACTAGGTAAGTCATGAGGACAGGCCTACACAAGGTAAGTCATGAGGACAGGTCTACACCACGTAAGTCATGAGGACAGGTCTACATTAGGTAAGTCATGAGGATAGGTCTACACCAGGTAAGTCATGAGGACAGGTCTGCACCAGGTAAGTCATGAGGACAGGTCTGCACCAGGTAAGTCATGAGGACAGGTCTGCACCAGGTAAGTCATGAGGACAGGTCTGCACCAGGTAAGTCATGAGGACAGGTCCGCA
This sequence comes from Mizuhopecten yessoensis, assembly GCF_002113885.1. NCBI lineage: Eukaryota > Metazoa > Mollusca > Bivalvia > Pectinida > Pectinidae > Mizuhopecten > Mizuhopecten yessoensis. The sequence goes on from NW_018408528.1 coordinate 380,436, forward strand.
CTAGGTAAGTCATGAAGACAGGTCCACACTAGGTAAGTCATGAAGACAGGTCTACACTAGGTAAGTCATGAAGACAGGTCTACACTAGGTAAGTCATGATGTCAGGTCTACACAAGGTAAGTCATGAGGACAGGTCTACACTTGGTAAGTCATGAGGACAGGTCTTCACTAGGTAAGTCATGAGGACAGGTCTTCACTAGGTAAGTCATGAGGACAGGTCTAAACCAGGTAAGTCATGAGGACAGGTCTATACTAAGTACCGTAAGTCAGTAGGACAGGTCCACACTAGGTAAGTCATTAGGACAGGTCTACACTAGGTAAGTCATGAGTACAGGTCTACACTAGGTAAGTCATGAGTACAGGTCTACACTAGGTAAGTCATGAGTACAGGTCTACACTAGGTAAGTCATGAGGGCAGGCCTACACTAGGTAAGTCATGAGGACAGGTCTACACCAGGTAAGTCATAAGGACAGGTCCACACTAGGTAAGTCATAAGGACAGGTCCACACTAGGTAAGTCATGAGGACAGGTCTACACTAGGTAAGTCATAGGGACAGGTCTACACTAGGTAAGTCATAGGGACAGGTCTACACTAGGTAAGTCATAAGGACAGGTCCTCACTAGGTAAGTCATGAGGACAGGAGGTCTACGCTAGGTAAGTCATGAGGACAGGTATACACCAGGTAAGTCATAAGGACAGGTCTACACTAGGAAAGTCATAAGGACAGGTCTACACTAGGTAATTCATGAGGACAGGTCTACACTTGGTAAGTCATGAAGACAGGTCCACACTAGGTAAATCATAAGGACAGGTCCACACTAGGGAAGTCATGAGGACAGGTCTACACTAGGAAAGTCATAAGGACAGGTCTACACTAGGAAAGTCATAAGGACAGGTCTACACCAGGTAAGTCATAAGGACAGGTCCTCACTAGGTAAGTCATGAGGACAGGAGGTCTACGCTAGGTAAGTCATGAGGACAGGTATACACCAGGTAAGTCATAAGGACAGGTCCTCACTAGGTAAGTCATGAGGACAGGAGGTCTACGCTAGGTAAGTCATGAGGACAGGTCCACTCTAGGTAAGTCATGAGGACAGGTATACACCAGGTAAGTCATAAGGACAGGTCTACATTAGGAAAGCCATGAGGACAGGTCTACACTAGGGAAGTCATGAGGACAGGTCTACACTAGGAAAGTCATAAGGACAGGTCTACACCAGGTAAGTCATAAGGACAGGTCTACATTAGGAAAGCCATGAGGACAGGTCTACACCAGGTAAGTCATGAGGACAGGTCCACACTAGGTAAATCATAAGGACAGGTCCACACTAGGTAAGTCATAAGGACAGGTCTACACTAGGTAATTCATGAGGACAGGTCTACACTAGGTAAGTCATGAGGACAGGTCTATACTAAGTACCATAAGTCAGTAAGACAGGTCTACACTAGGTAAGTCATGAGGACAGGTCTACACTAGGTAAGTCAGTAGGACAGGTCTACACTAGGTAAGTCATGAGGACAGGTCTATACTAAGTACCATAAGTCAGTAAGACAGGTCTACACTAGGTAATTCATGAGGACAGGTCTACACTTGGTAAGTCATGAGGACAGGTCTACACTGGGTAAGTCATGAGGACAGGTCTTCACTAGGTAAGTCATGAGGACAGGTCTACACTAGGTAAGTCATGAGGACAGGTCTACACTAGGTAAGTCATGAGGACAGGTCTACACCAGGTAAGTCATGAGGACAGGTCCACATTAAAATGAATAACATAAATACAATGATACTTTGCTTTTGACAGGAGATGGTCTTAACACTTCCCAGAGGAAAGAGGTTCTACAGTCCTTCTACAAGAAAGTCGTAGGTTCTTTCTTTTCCTCCAACATTGAGGGCAGTGCTTTAAGTGAGTGTTTTACTATTTCTGCCTGAGTGATAAAATAATTGATGTGTATTATTTACCCTCAAAATCTGGAAAGAAAATGAAATGAAGTACAATTTCACAGATTCTTAGATAAATATATATTTAGACTTTATTAGCTCACCTGGTCCGAAGGACCAAGGTGAGCTTATGCCATACCGTGGCGTCCGTCATCCGTACGTACGTCCGTCCGTACGTCAACAATTTCCTTAAACAACTTCTTCTTCTTAACCACTGTTTGGAATTAAACTAAATTTGACCGGAAGCATCCCTAGGTGGTGGGGATTCAAAATTGTACAAATAATGGGGCTGACCCCCCAGGGGGCTGAGGGGCGGGGCCAAAAGGGGTCAATTTGCTCATATTGCTTTAAGCGACTTCTTCTCTGGAACTAAGAAGTGGATATCAACCATATTTGACTGGAAGCATCCCTAGGTGGTGG